>NW_010297405.1:93925-144334 GCF_000700745.2 Antrostomus carolinensis | reverse complement strand
TCAAATGGTACAGGAAGGATATGTGCTATTTCTACTGCTGCTGCCAAGTTAAGCACTGAATAAATGTCAAAATATTTGCATCCTAAATAAGCTGCCCATTCTTATATTTTCCCGTGGGGCATAATCATCTTTATTCCAGATAGGTTCTCTCACTCCATCAGGATCAACCTGGCCTACTTTATGTGTAAACTTTCATTTGCCTAGCTAGATGCTAATATCTTTTTATTTTAAAACCAAGCTGAAAAACCTGTGAACATCTAGGCAGAGTGAACATTGCAGAGTCTGATTCTCCTCTTCTCCTCTCATGTGGGCTTACTTGGTCCTGTAGTAGGCGTGAGTTCTGCCAGTCTGGTCTGAGAGCATTTACAACCACACAGATGAACGATCACACAAGTTACAGGCAAATCAAGCTGTCTTTTTAGCAAGACATTGCCAACGTTCTTTGGTCCCCAAAGAATGTCAACTTCTCCCCCAGATGTGATGAATGCTTAGCAAGCCTACCCTTTGTTAATTGTTAAATGCCACCATGGCTGCTGTTGTGCTCTGAATAATTTCTTTATTTTCTTTACTTTGCTGTTTGTACTATGCAAACCAGATCTTGTGGAATTGCTTCAGGTGTCTATGTGAATACCTGTCATCTTTATGTCTCAATCAATCTCACTGGAAGGAGTAGTTAAAATATAAAACAACTGTATTTTTTTCTGACAAACAGATGTTACATTTCAGCTAATGTTCTTTGGTAACTAAATGTTATACAAATTATCAAAGAGATGGTGAAATATTAAGTAGTTGCTTTCATTGCCTCAAGGACAAACCCAGTGAACCTTTAGTGAGCCACTGGAATGAGTTATGGTACTTGATAGGCAGTTTACTGTTTACCGATTACTATTCAATCAGATATCTTTACGAGAGTAGCCTGTAAACCTTCAAACAATCAAAATGAATGCTAGCATGACATCATGTGATAGTTTTCATAGGACTCTTTGACAGAGGGAGGAAAAAAATGCAACAAGACCAACTGATGAAATAAGCTAAGAGTGGAGATTAAGATTTATTATAAAGAAAATCAGGTGCAGGTGGGATGTGATGAATTCTGCAATTTTTCAGTATTAGGAGAAGGAATCGGAAGAATCTCCTTCGAGAGGATGTACATGATGTTTATTTGCACAAAGTGACCTTGCGAGCCAAAAGCCATTAATTTGCTAGCACAGAACGTGATCGCCACCCTGTGGTTGCTGGTAGAATTAGGTTCATGTAACATGTTCCCTAATTAAAAAGTAATTAATCCTTCCTGCTGCTGTCTGCAGGAAAGGTTTTTGCATGTGTCTTTGGATACAGCTGGGAGGGGATGGAACAACGCTGGTGGGTCCTTTGGGATTGGAAGTTGAGAGCTGAGGCTCTAGTGTGACTGGGGAGAGAGGATTTATTTTGGAGATGTTTAGCATCTGAAAATGAGAGTCTTACCTCTATGTGTGAGCAATATATTGTACAGGTTCCCGACTTGTTGGAATTTGACTTGATTTTCACAGGATGACAAAAGACACATCCCAAAGAAAAGCCATATGGGAAAAGTGACTTTTTCTGTAATTCTACACTAGAAATTGCCCAAACACTTTTCTTGACATTTCCTATGAAAAAATCAGCCAGGTATAAATGCCTAGAGTGGACCATCTACACTATTCATCATAGTTTAATAAGAAAATGGCCTTACACTTCTTTAGTAGTTTTCTGCCCTGTCTCCGAAGGACAATTTTTTGCAGGAGGCTACCTGTGTGTAGGATACTTTGGTTGAGAAGTCTTTCTCCTTCTGCAGAGGAAGACTGAGAAGATTAAGCCTCTGACTCTTAAACCATCTTAAATGAGCATCTTCTTATCTTAAAACTTCAGCTCAGTTTAACAAAATTATAAGCAACATAAAATAAAAGCCTGTAGTGGGTAATGTCAAGTGATGTTTTTTAATAAGCCTGGCTACTAATCCTATCTGTATTTTTGTGACTGTTTAGTGTTCATAAAAGTTGCCCACTATTATAGGCTAATAAAGCCAGGTACAGTACAGCCAAGTACAGAAGAAACCTTCCACAGAGCAGTAGTGCTGCAGCCCTCTGCACACATAACTGGAGCTCCACATGGGACAGTTGGGCTGTCTGACACTGGGGACAGTCTCCAGGTCTTGTAGTCTTAATGTGAAGAAAATTTCTGTTGCCTGGACCTCAGCTTTGATGAGGAAGAAGGTTTTGTAGAGCGTAAAGTAAGATCTGTTTGATACTGCTTGGTTGGTTTTCTGCATCTTTGTGTCAGATGATAACTCATCTCTCAAAGGAACTGGAGGTGGTCTCTTCTCGGAATACCTCTACAGTACCATACTGTTTCTAAGCTATTCGGAGAGGAGATCCAATGGTGACTAGTGCAAACTTTACTCACCTGTAATTTAATTTAATTTAGAACTTAAAGCCATGAAAATTTGAGTGAATGCACTTAACCCACAGCACACTTAACCTTCAGCACAAATTAACCAGTATGGACTGCCCACCTTACAGTGGGAGCTTATGCTAGCATTTTTCTTTTACCAGGTGCTTTTCCATCACACTGAGATCCTGTAAAGGACAGGAATATATACAACTGGTCATCTCAAAATCAAGATTGGAGGTGAAGAAATATAACTGCAGCGCAGTGTTACCATAGTAACAAAAGCTCTAAAGTGATCTAATCTACTTTTAAATTCCAGCTCAGAGATGAACAAAATCAACATAACAGAGTAAATGTTACATTGAAAAGGGAACAGGACATTTTAAGAGTGCTATTATGTTTGTGACCCAAAATACAGCATAAAAACCGTGTTTGAAAAGAGAGAGAAATTTTTAGGTGTTTCAGTTGCGTATTTATGGTATTTGTTTCTAATTTGGACTCTGGTTAACATCCCATGAGGCTAGCTGTCAGGTGACTTTATAACGTACTGCCTAAGTTTGCTCACACAGACATTTTGCTTTCAGACTATTCCCCTCCTGTCACTTCAGTTGTGCAGGTGGATAATGGTGGCCCATGTGCTATATGTCACAGGTTTTTCAAGCCATTAAAACATTGCACCCCTCGCTGTTGCAGGATCTAAATGAGTTCAAATGCTAAATCTCTTCTAAAAATTGGGTTAGACCATGAGGAGCCTCTAAAGGGGCTTGCATTGCTAGGCAGGGCTGTTTTCAGCTTGTGCTTCTCTTTGTGGTGAACGTTAATATGTCAATAACTGTTTTCATTCTGTTTCAAAAAAGAAGCAAATCTTTAAAACTTCATATGAAATTCATTACCAAAAAATGTTGGTTTTCAGAATAAAAATTCTGAAATATGGAAGTGTCTTGCTTCATTTCATGGCATAACACTGAGTATGGAATCCATGCCTTACCTGAACAGACAGAAAGTACCAATTTTTGTTTGAGTTTTGTTTTAATATCATTAAGGATGCTGGAGCTTCAGCTGTAAGTGAAGATTAGCTGTGATTTTGGTTTGGGGGATTTTGGAGGTTGGCTGTAAGTTTGAGATTTTAAATGGCTGCTATTTAAATATTTCTAAAGTAGATATGATGAAAAATTCATATTAGTAGTCTAGCTGAGTTTTATATAATTTTGACATATTATGACAAGTGTGGCCAGCAGGTGGAGGGGGGTGATTCTCCCCCTGTACTCCACTCTCATAAGGCCCCACCTGGAGTACTGCGTCCAGTTACGGAGCCCCCAACACAAGAAAGACACGGACCAATTAGAACAAGTCCAGAAGAGGGCCATGAGGATGATCCAAAGGCTGGAGCACCTCTCTTATGAGGACAGGCTGAGAGAGTTGGGGCTGTTCAGCCTGGAGAAGAGAAGGTTCCGGGGAGATCTTATAGCAGCCTCCCAGTACCTGAAGGGGCTACAGGAAAGCTGGGGAGGGACTTTTCATAAGGGCAGTTAATGACAGAATAAGGGGAAATGGCTTTAAACTGAAAGAGGGTAGATTTAGATTAGATATTAGGAAGAAATTCTTTCCTGGGGAGGTGGTCAGACACTGGAACAGGTTGCCCAGAGAAGCTGTGGATGCCCCCTCCCTGGAAGTGTTCAAGGCCACGTTGGATGAGGCTTTGAGCAACCTGGTCTAGTGGAAGGTGTCCCTGCTCATGGCTGGGGGTTGGAACTGGATGATCTTTAAGGTCCCTTCCAACCCAAACCATTCTATGATTCTATGATATGTGTAATAATGTAAAAGAAGAAAATACCTAAACTCACACCAATACATGTAAAATAGTTTCCAAATTAGTTTGATAAGAGAAATTTTAAAATGATCAATATAAAGAAAATGTGTTTTGGTGACAGAGTTTGACCAAAAAAGCCCAGTCCCTCTGAATCTAAGCATCTGGCATGTATTTCAAAATAAAATGTCTTCATGATCAAAGACACCTCAGAATTTCTCTCTGCTTCATACTGAAGAATAAATTAGTTTTGTGTGTGTATTAAAAGTAGGTCTTCAGCTGTATATCATTAGCAAGAAACAGGTGAAAACAGAGTTTGCAGAGCCTATCTTTTAGTTTACCTTAATAGCTTTTAAAGAGCATATGAACAGTGTGGTTTAGAGTTAAGTTTTCCTTTTCCAATGGGAGATGCGCTCTTAGAAAATGACAACTCATTTGCATGCAATTTACACTCTGCATTTTTGCAGGAATACATTTGACTTTTTGCACTATTCTCTGGTAGTTGCATTTAATTTTCTCAGTGCAGAATAGAAGCATTAAGTTCAGATTTTAAAAGACAGATCTGATGTTCTTTGCATATGTAGGCTTAAAAGTGCTATTTGCAAAGAGAGGCTCCTCTTTCTAGCTCTCTCTTCCACACTGTGTAAAATCTAATTATTTTTTCTGGTATCAAATCATGTATGTGTTTCTTTTCTCCTTTATACCATGCTGATCACTGTGGTATCTTCCATAAAGTTCTTGCCTCATTATTGCAAGGTAGGGCAAGCAGAGCTATTTCTGAGGTAATAATCCTTGCTTTTATGGTCTATTCTCCTTCACATTGATTGCTTGAATTTGAAACTCTCATGACATTTTTCAGGCAACAAAAAACAGAGGAAGAATGTGTTTCTTTTTGCCAGTGTATTCTTATTAAGCCCAGCAGAGCTGCTTACAAACTTGGTGCAGTCACTGTCACCAAATTCATGTATATGAGGAAAAAGAGCAATTTCCATGAAGAATGGAGCTGGAACTTGTTTCAGCTGTTTTACAGGAATCCTTTGCCTTTTCAGCTCAATTTGTCCTTGTTTCCTTTGAGCCTTCACTGAACTTGAATGGATTAAGTTCTCTGGGGAGCAGAAGGTACCTTCATTCTCTCTTAAATTTAGGCACTAAAAAAAATACCCTAAGGTGTAGTTTCCACAGGGATTGGGATAACTAAAGAATCTCTGCCCCGTGAGTGTGTTAGGAGAAGTTATACTGTAATGGGCATTTTAGGGGTCTTGCTGGACGTACATGGTTTCCTTACATTAATACAGTCAAGAAAAGAGTGCAAGATTAAATATATATTGATACAGAGGAACTTATAATTCAATTTTCAGGCCTATCTACTCAACAGGTTTAAGATCCTTGTTGCCTGTAGAAGGCATCAAAGAATGCAAAAGAATATTTATTCTGTTTCTTTTCATACTTTATATATATATTTTATGGGTAGCTTCAGGTAAATATAGCAACATGCAGAGAATCTTGTAGGTGAGTACCACTTTGACATCTTTTTGTCAAACCTGATTATTTCAGTTACATTTAGAGGTTCCAGTCAAGTTTCAATCTCTATACTTCTTGCATTGTGCAATCATGTTTTAAATAGACCGAGCATCTTATAATTTAGTCTTTAGTAATTGGGAAAGGGAAGATCTAAGTAAGAGCAAAGTGGCTCAAGCTTATTACAGAGGAAGCAGGTGATTTACAATTCCATGATAGGATGGGAATGTGACAAATTTCATATCCAAGTCCTCAATGAACTCTGTGCAATTTTGAGTAGATTTTCGTTAGACTGAGAGATTATCTATTAAAAACTCTTAGTTACTAGAGGACCTTTTTACCTCAAGACTGTATCCAGCTGCCTAGAGCATACTCAGCCAAATTCAGACTTAGCATAAGAAAGTGCAACTTTGCTGAAATATGAGGCCTAAATGCAATAGGGAAGCCATCACAGCATGGATGGAAGTGGCAAAGAACAACAGTGTTATATTTTCTAGTTCCAGAGTACAAAATGAGTGAGAAATAAATGTCTAAATGGTCAGGAGATAAAACCAAGCAAAGTTAGTAAAAAGAAAATAAAGATCCCAAAACCAGGACCTGACTACTTTTTTTTAATTAAGTCCATGTCTGTTCTCTTAGTGTTTCTCTTTGCTAACCACTTTGCAGACAAAGAACATAAGAATGTCTCCTACTAGGGTTGACCAGTGGTCCATGTAGCCTTGTGTCTTGTTTCTGATACTGACCAGGAACAGATATTTGTGAAAAGAACATAAGAGCAGAGCAAGTACATGGTTACACTTCTCCCAGCACTTTCTCAACTTCTGGCAGTGTGTGACTATTGACTTACGGATCAAGCCTGCTGTTGTAGTCACATCTTTCTGGCTGTTATAGGTCAATCCTTCCATTAATTTATCTGTTGGTTTTGTGTTTTGTTTTGGTGGGTGGTGGTGGTGTTTTTTGGTCTGATTTTTTTTAAATTATTTTTCCCCTATACCTGTTTATACAGCTGGCTCCCATGGTGTCCTTGGCAATTAGTTTTGACACTTCAGTTATAGATGTGGTCAAAGAAATAAACCTTTTTTCTTTTCCTGATAATACAGAAATTAAGAAGCATCAAATCAAAGTGGGACATAATGAATAACCTGCTCTCTAAACTCCTTTGCAATGATATTCCTTGTTTTTGCACAATTCCATCTTATCTTTGCTTGGTTGTTGTTTTCCAAGTTTAGAAAGCCTTAGTCTGTATGATCTTTCTTTGTGCAGATGCTATATTGTTTCTTGGATCATTTGGTTGCCCTTATCTATTTTCTTTTTCTGCTCTATACTTTTAGAGGTGGGGTGCCTAGAAAGGCATGCAGTATTCAAGCTGTGGGAACACTGGGTTTATAAAGTGCCATAATGATGTTTTTGCTGTTTTTCATTCTTTGTTAATGATTCCTATGATTCTGTTTTCTTTGTTCACTGCCCCTGAACTGTGAACTGATGTTTTCAAGGTATTATCCATAATGACTCCAAGATCTTTCCTGAATGTTGAGAGATAATTTAGAGAACGTTAATAAATACATATATATTTAGACTGTTTTTCCCCAATTGCTATGCCTTAAATTTCATCTGACATTGATTGATTGTCTCATCATTCAGTATTGTGAGATCATTCTGCTCCTTGTTGTAGTTAGTTTTCATTTTTAGTACCCTGAATAATTTTGAATCATGAAAATACTTTGTCACCTCACTATTCATTCCTTTCCTGAGCTTTAAATACATTGAAGAGAGTTCATATGGATCCACAGTTTAACTTTCCTATGGTATGAAAAATGACCATTTATTCTTATGTTCTACATTCTACCATTTAATAAGTCATTTATCCTGTAAAGGACCTTCCTTGTAGTTTCATGCAGTTTAATTATTTTAAGAGCCTTTGGTGAGAAGCCTTGTCAAAATCTTATTGGAAATCCAAGTATAGCAGATCAATTGAAACGGCCTCACCCCCATTTATCATTTCTTTCAGAGAGCCTGAATACCCTCACGAGACATGACTTTGTGTCTTGGCTTTTCTATGTTGTATTTATTTGTGTGTCTGATATTTCTTTCTTTATTACAGTTTTTATCAATTCACTTGGTATAAAAATTCAGATTTGCTGCTCTGAACTTTCCCCAGTTTTCCATTAACCACTTAAAGAAAAACTAAAAAATCTCTGTGTCTTTACTGAAGCCTATTTAAGTGAGGAGCATGTTAATGTGTGATTTCTTTCAGGACTTTTACTAGAATATTACTATTTCCGATCTTAAACCTTCCCTGTTTACATTTTGGTTTGAGGCAGTCGCTCTGATTTTTCTCTTGTAAAGAAACTGTGTGCCACCTCTCTAAATTATTTCCTAACAAACATTGAAATAATTAATTTCAGTTCTCTGATAAAGCACAATCCTTTTGACCAGCAGTTGCTTTTAGAAACTCTTCAGCAAATACACTGCTATTGACAAATTATTTTGAAGAAAATCTTTGCTTTTTGTAATTTGATCCTTTAAATATCTTTTGCCTGTCCATATTATGATTTTCAGATTTGACTTCCTAATGTGCCCTTTACCATTTTTTTCAGCTGAATATAGCTTTCAGTTCTTGATTTGTTGAGTTTGCTGGAAGCTTGAATGTAGGTTCCAATGTGATTTGTTGTCCTCCTTCCCTTCCTTCACAAGAAAAAATGAAATGGTTAACAATATTGACATGTGAATTATCTCTGCAAGACACTGAAATCAATCCCATGTTGTGGATTTCACCTTTCCCACCGCTATTTGGAGACTTGATGAAATGTGAGGGTAAAGGAACACACAGCAGCGTGGGCTTCAGTGTGCTGCTAATGCATTACTGGCTGCAGCCCATGCTGCTGCATCTTTGGTGCCAACACCACTGGACATGGGCAGATTGACGCTGGGAAGCTTTGCTGCCTCCTGCTACTACCCAGCATTGCCTACAACATTGCCTTCTTGCCACCTCAGGTGACTGAGGTACGTCCTTAGATGGATGTTAATTTCAAACACAAGTGCGATATTTGTAGTTCAGTTTGTGTGTACGTGGTTTCTACCAAATCTCTGTGTATGTTCTGAAATCAGTATGCCATGAAAGCAACTCTGTGAAGGCATTTGTTATTAATGTGCCTCATTTGTTTTGCTATTAATATGCCCAGTGCTGCTACTGACATCAGTAAAATATCTTGCAAAGAAAATGTCTCTTTGAAAGGAGACTCTGCATGCTGGTTCACCATCTTGGAAATAATGAGAGAGAAAGATATAGGTACACACTGTGTGACTGTATAAGCTTGTTCTTCAACTTTGAGATGGTGAGCCTTTACAAATATCTTTGAGCATGCCAGGGTAATGGCAGGTGGCTGAGAGAGGAATGGTAATGTTTCTACAGCAGAAAGTTTTGTTGGCAGGAAGCATATTTGGGTTTGGACCTACAGCTGGTTTATGGAAAAAGAACAAAACAAAAACAAAAAACCCCAAACAAACAAACAAAAAAGGTTGGATGAGGATTTGAGAAACCTGATCTAGTGGAAGATGTCCCTTCTCATGGCAGGGGGGTTAGAACTTGATGATCTTTAAGGTCCCTTCGAACACTAACCATCCTATGATTCTAAAAAAAACCACACCTCCCCAAACCAGGTTTCATAAAGAAAATGTTTAAGGATAGACCATATATTGAGCTTCTCTTAATGGCAAACTCTGTGCATGTATTTAAGGTTTGCTTCATCTACTGTAAGAGCTAGCAACTTCTTTTTAGATAGGATATTCCAGTGAATGTTATAGCATCTTTATGATGAAGTACCCTGCTGCCTGACAAGTCAGTCCAAACCTGGACCTCGCAGCATTTAAACTTCAGGTTTAAACTTCAGTTTCATATACTAAATACAGGAACTATATCTGCATAGCTAAATATGCCTCAGGTTCAGTAAATGCAGGAGTTGCTAAGTTCATGAAGAGATATTAGGATGTTGCTCGTGCAAACTGAGCTCTGGGGAAAAGAGCCTTTCTCTGAAGACATCTAATTTCAGAATCTTGCAATGTTGAACAAGGCATTTAGCTGACTATTTTGTAAAACTTGTAAGAACATAAGGTCTGACTGAATTAGGACTTTCTGCTGATGAAATCATACATAACTGCCATGATGCTAATAAGTGTAGCATTTTATATTTCAAGACCTTTTTTTGTGCAAATAACACAATATTTAATGACTGTTGAGTTTGGAGTTTTCCAAAGCTTTTGCAGGGGTTTGACTTGTACTTACTGTCTGACACTAATATCAGTTTGCTTTTAAAATGGTTAAACAACCATTGCTAAATAAGTACGGTTTCTGTAGTCTTGGTTTTGCATTGGCATTTATTTCTTTCCATTTTATTGTAATGACTTTTGTTAGGCTACTTATCAGTATTTACCATTTCCTCCTATTCACTTCAGTTTCACTTTTACATATGAAAGACTGTTAGGGTTGGAAGAAATCTCTAATAGATTATTCAATCTTTTAACTGTAATAAAAGTAGTTTCCATCCTGTAGACCATCTCTAATCCATGGATATCTCAGTCTAAGATATTGCCAGGATATTACTAATATGCATGATACCTGATTCCTAATGCTATGTGGTGCTGTCATTATTTCACTGTATCTTTTCATTAATTTGATGACAAAATGAGTATGGGGGCTTATACAGCTTATCTTACATTTTCTCATGAGCAAGCAGGGTGTAATTCAATATTTTCTGTAGTGTTTTAAAGATCTTTTTTGCCACATCAGCCACTTCTAGTCTAGTCTTTGGACTGGAACACTGGTTTGTGTTTGCTATTGACCCTGAAGATAACTTTTATTCTTCGTAAGTCATTGTATCCTACTCGCAACTTCAAAATTTGGTCCACCTATTAGCAAAATGCATTAATTTCTCATAGTTTTAAGATTCGTAGGCCAAACATTGAATATGGAGTAAGGGAGGGGGAATTACTCTTACTTTGAATATTCTTCTAAATTGTCTTTCCTTTAAACTCTACTTCTGCATGTCTCTTACATATTTATATACAATCATCAAATATGGTTTTGAAATGTAAAAGATTCTTGCAAAACTTTGAAATTATTTCCTTTAACGTTAAGGTATCCAGAACAGCCACCACTCGTGTTTTACTCAGCCAGGGTCTTTCTCAGGTCTAAAAGGCAGAACTTTGATACTCTTCTTTTGCTACATCTAAAGTAGCTCTCTGTCCATGCACCATCAGATCAGTAGAAGAATATCAATATGTGATGCAAATTTCAGAGAAAAATTTGCACTAAATCCTAGTACAAAAGCTACTGGAGCTGTAGAAAGTTTCCATCAATTTCTATTAATAATCTACCTTTGTGGGTAATTAAGCTGTTAACCTGTCAGCTTAATATGAAACATTTTTAGCTATTTGCATCTTGTCCCTTGTTCATAAAAGCCATAATACAAGTAATGATTTAAAGGCTTGTCTTAAGATGATACCACCACAATGTTTCTAGCACTGTACCCTTTTCCATAATGTTAACAGGCACTGTTATGAATCTGGAGTTCACAACTAATTTCATCATAACGCAAAAAAGTGTAGGATTCATTTCCTTTCTGGGAGAAAAATCAGACAGAATATGTTTACGCTTGTTCCTGTCTTGGGAATAGAGAGCAGGTTGGTTACATTACTTTTTTTCAAAAGTAAGCCAAAATTTTAACACTGGATTCAAGGATTGCCCACTATTATAGGCCAATAAAGCCAGATACAGTACAACATTCGTATACAACAGAACAAGCATTGTGTGTTTCAGAAAGCTGTTAATCCCACTGCTGGACTGAAAAGCAGCCCATGGGAACATAGCATTGACTGGCAGTGCCTCTTTGGGCTGATAGTTCCTCTTCTTGGAGAGAAGGAGCAAGCAACTTGCAGTGTTTCTCCTCTGATTGTAAAGTGTGGGGTTAGTTAGTATGCTGCAGCTGTGCAGATTTTCATTTTTGATAAAACTTAGCCTGAGAGGTATTTGCTGATGATTGTCAACAATCAAATGAATTATAGATTATGTTGGTAAACAAAATGCCGCCTTGATGAATGATGAGTTGGCTATACTATGACACGACTGCTAAGTCATTCAAAGCACTGATTAAACCCATTACAGTAAAATAATCACCATCCATTACCCTTAATGTTGTGAACTGACAACCTAGTTAAGGCAGCTGATGGTGTCAGCAAAATGATTTGTTGGTCCTCATGTCCAATGACAATAAATCACTTCGATAAATCAATGAACAGTAGCAATAAAACAATATATTTTCATTTTTCTTGACATTCAATTACAGAGTGTGTATACGGACTCATTCTTAAACACTCAGTGTGATATGGCAGGATTCAGCATCCACCAGCAACTAATGCATACAGTTGTTGAGATCTTGTTTTGTCCGATCATGTTTTTCGCTTAGTTTTGTTTTCTGCTGCATCTGCTGTTGTGATACATCACTTGTCTTACAGAGACAGATTCATTCTCAGGTATAAGGGTTAGAATTTTTATAATCTTTTTCACTACATATGAAAAAGTTTCTTCTTCTAAATAAGTTTCTATAGGTGTGTAATTTTTTTCAAAACTTCAAGGACAATGGTACCATTCCTGGTTTTTCTCCTTGATAGTAAGACCTTTAATAGCTAGGCTATTAAAGTCTGTAATTTGGCTTGCAGGTGAAACAAAAAGTGAACTTAAGCATTTGATCAGCCGGAACTGACTTCAGGCTCCTGTGCTGTTCACAAAGGAGTGGTCAATGGCATTGCTAAAATCTAACTCAGCCAGCAGCCGTCATGTTCTGCCCTCATCAGGGCTGTGCTGAATGCCAGTCCTGGCAGGCAAACAAAGAGTTTTGGGAGCATTGGGTTGTATTTTAGAAGTATACATCAGTATCTACTTATTTCTCTCTCTTGCCATAGATATGTTAGTGTGAGTGGTGTTAGTAAATTTTGGGCGTGCTTTGAATCACCAATCCCTGAAAGTCAATTATACATTCCTTGGAAATTATGAAAGGCAAGACACTTCCTAAAGACTTGAAATTATCGCGTATTTTTATTAGGTAAGGCCTTGTGCTTTTTATCTAAAGAGTGACAAACTCAACTTTTTATCTTTTTTTTTTTTTTTTACTAAAGAAAAAGTTTAGAGTACTAAAAGGTTTTTCTCTGGATTCCTTCCTCTGCCCCACCCATGCGCACACACTCCACCAGCCTCACAAGAAGACAATGGCTCTAAGAAAAAATGGCTGTGGATCCTCTGTAGTGAGCCCTCTTACCACTCATGTGCTCCAAGTCTCTACTTGTTTGGACTTGATTTGTTTGTGTCACACTTGCATTGTAGGAAGCTTGCTATCAGCACGAATAGGTCTTTTCCAGATACGTACAAAGAGAAGAAGGATCTGTGGTAGTTTTTTCCCCAATATATTCCTAGAGGGTGAAAGGAAGCAGGTAACACTTATCACATCTACATTGACTAATACTTAAGTTAATTCGACATACAGGCCCTTGCCTTTAATGGTTATGTTAAGCAAAATAGGAAGTTCTAAAGATATATGTAAATTGTTACTTTGCTAATCTTTCTTTCACTGATACAAGTTTTCAAATCGTGGCCAGTATGTTTTTCTGTGCCACTGACCTGTAGAAGTGACCCAGTTGGGCACATTGAGTTGCCAGGGTTCCCAGTGTCATCTCCTGTGCAGTACCCCAAGCCTCCAAGAATAAGAATATTACCCCAAGAATAAGTTTCAGTTTTTATTTGCTTCTGGACCCAGCTCAGTCCAAAGTAGTGATTTAACATGGGATCCATTTTCTTGAGCACTTGCCTGCTGAAGACAGAAAGATTGTCATGGAGATGAAACTTTTTCAGTGTGGCTATATCTCATGGCATATGAAAGATTTTCTCATTTCTTTCTAAAAATGGATCTGTCAGTAAAGAAAGATTGGTCTCACTGGACATATGGGCAGTTAGAACTGGAAAAGCTGAATGTCACCAAAGGATGGTAAAAATGAAATGTTTGACTATAAATTATTTTTTATGTCATATTTAGATTAGAATATAAAAATTTTAAGTAGTCAGTGTGAGTTATGTAGCAGACGTCAGAATGTGTCAAGAAATGCTCTGGTTTTTGGTCAAAGGGAACTATGGTGGAGACCCTGCACTGACTTTGCAGGAGGCGCAAGCTGTTGATACTTATTCCAAAAGTAATATCTGAAGCAAACACTTCTGGAATTACAACTTTCAGAACATTGTGGGATATTTGCTGTGTAAGGGTTATTAAGAGATCGTTTGAGATAATCATCTTCAATTTGGTTCTGGAAAACCTCAGCAATTGCTCAGAAAATAGGCAGTAAAGCAGACTGCTGTCCTGTGTTGAATCATCTGCCTGTGAGCTTTTGTGAAAAAGTTGAGTTTTCTCAGACTTTCTATTAAATGCAGGGGATTATTTGTGTTATCATCAGTGAGAACTGCTTTCTTTCCTATAACAGTGATTCATTTAGCTGATTCATACCCCAGCCTCCAAACTCTGCACATGTCTGCATGTTCAACCTTATTGCCTTTTCCAGGAACTTCTTGGCACACTGGTGCATTGCCTTGCAAAGCAGAGTTGTGTGTCTTTTATCACTAGACATGCTCCCACCTATAAACTTGTCTCTTTGGGCCCTATTTTGGCTGGTTCATACTTCATCTTGCTTTATCAGGTCAGCTTCAAAAGGGCCAGAACAGGGTTGGGAGCATGGCCTGGAGGCTGAGCTTCCTTCCCCACTGGCAGTGGGGGACTGAAGCGTCATGGCTCACTTGGTGCCCCCTCCCCAGGTCATGCTGCTGATGTTGCTCCTGCTCGTGAAAGGAGAGGAGGGGAGGAGGCTCTCCACCAGCCCTTCTCTTCTGTTGCCTACAGCTTGGACAAAAACCTACGGGAGAGCTGGCTCAGGTGGTCCCTCATCCCAGCCTCCCATGAAACACAGTGCCAGTGGTCTTTTTAAGTCAGGGCTGAAATCAAACAATTCTGCAAGTGTTGGGGCGAGCACAGGGCTTTGGAGTCCTCTCCAGAGACTGACAAATGTCATGTGGTTTCCCAGCTCCAGAGCAAAGTTAAGATGGAATTTCATTTTAATCAGAATCACTCTGGCCATCTTAGCTATGTGGTATTTCAGTTGGTAGAGATACAGATTATTTAATAAGCAATCTGCCCGTGGGGAGAAGAGCATCTGTAGAGCATTTTTTAGGATATGTTGTTCCATACCTTGTGAAAAGTGCAAAAACACAGTAGGAAAATGGCAGATACAGAGCAGATAAACTTTAAAAATAACATTCAGCTGATAATTCTTTATAGGGTCCTAACTCCATCTGAGGAGTTGTGTAATGCTTTTTTTAAAAGTGAAGTAATCACTGTTTGTACTTTCAATGGCTAAATTATGAGACTGTTGTACTACAGTAGTTTTTGCGTACTGTACCTTTGGAAAGCATTCATCACTTTGTACTGTGCATGTTGGATAACATCTGCTCTAAAGGATTATGTGAATGAGGCAAAGAGGCAAATTGTTACAAAATTTGCTTTTCTACTCCTAATTTTAAAATTTCTAGGGATTAGACTTCAGTATTCCTGATATCACCTTAAGGTTAACAAGAATATGACACAACATATTGATTTAAAATGTGTATTTTTAGATAGGTATTAACATTTTAAATAGTTTTTAAGTTATCTATAAAAATTACTTTCATTCAGTATATATGAGGAGACCCTATTATATGATAAGTCTGTGGTTCTCCTTGACTCAGGAAACAATGAATATATTAACCTTTTTAAAATGTCATCTATAAAATCCATGCAATGAAATAGTTAAGTATGTAAGTTACAACCCAATCAATATTTATTTCTTGGTAAAACTGGCTCTGCAGCATATCTTTGCCGTCTCTATAAACATTTCTATAGCAACCTTAAAATTTGTGCCTGTTTCCTTTCAAAGCTGCTGTAGAATTTTTGAAGGTGTCCTAATTTCTTAATAGCACAAATATTGGAAGTTGACCCCAAAGTTTGCTTCCCAAAGCCCTTCTGGTCTTGCTAAGAGCTGTAAGAAATGATAAATGAAAGACTGAGATGGCACAGTTCCTGTCATCCAGCTTGAAAGATATAACAAACCCTGGCAAACCCTGCAATGCATCATTTGGTACTGCTGCGTGTGGCTCAGAGAAGGCCAGGCAGATTTGACTCATTGTGGCAAATGCAATTTGAAGGCATGCTCCAAAACAGGAGGGGTGGGGGAAAGAAAAAATGCAAGCACCATCAGCAGATAGAGAGAGGATTAAAATAATAATAACAACAACAGTAAAAATAAGGTGGCAGTGGACAACATCCAAATTTTAGTTAGAATTAGTTATTTGGTCACATTTTATCTCGTCACGGGCCACCGCCACCACCAGAGCAGCAGTGTGTGGAGTGACGTGTGACACAGCTGGCAGCCAGCAGTGCCTCGGGACTGGGGCCAGCAGGGATGCTGGCTACTGAAGCATCCTCTGCTCCTCAGAGAAAATGCATCCCCACAGACTAGGACAAAGACCAGTGTAAGCACAGTGAGAGGAGAAGAAGGTGGGAGAAGAGGACAAGCTCATCCAATTTTTATAACTCTGACAAGTGCCTTTCTTATGTCGTTGACACCTGCCTTAGAGTACGTGCAGCACATGGCTAAATAACATCTTGTCACAAAGACCAAAGCATTGATGACGTTCTGATTAGGTTATAAAGGCAATTTTATTTCACACTTGTGTATTAATACCTAGTAAGTAACCACGTGGCAAAGATGATCTTCCGGGAAGAGAATGAGAAGTTCTTTAAAAAGTCCTGTTTTTCTTAATATCTTACCATTGAAAACACTAGAGTGCTATACTGCAGTCATATAATTTTAAAAATAACCAAAACCACCTCTTTTAGGAATCTATTCTGTGTCACTGTTCACCAGCAGTTTATCAAACAGATTTTTCTATTTTGTCAGCTCAGCATATGGAGTTCGAAGCCTGGGGTTTTGGGGGTTTTTTTTTGGTTGGTTGATTTTTAGAGGGTGGGGTAGAAGGGGGCAAACAACTACTCAAAGCTTACTTCCCATGACTTGCTGAAAAAAAAAAATAAAACTTACATTTCATCAGCAAGTTCATTATTTTGATTAAATGGTAATAGTTGTTAATTTTATTTCCTTGTAAGGCTCCCCTACTTGTCAATGATCTCAATTTATGCCTCCATTTCTCCTAGAAGAAGAATGCATTCAGCTCTGGGAATGTGGTATATATTGAGAATGTGTTTGTATTTAAATTTTGAATTGATCAACTGCAAAGATTTACCAAAATATCGACAAGATTCGGAGCAAATTAATTATCAAGTGAAAATACAGGTATAAGCAAAGTAATATATGTCTACATACATCCTATCTTGCATAATGTCCTCCAGAATAGTTTTTATATTAGATCTGTATTGGAGTATCTCTGTTAATGGAGCCTAAGAGCACATTTACCTTTCTCACTGCTCTACCCAATTGGTCACCCATAGTCTCTGCAAAGTCTATTACCCTGTCTTTATTTGCATTAGTCCTGGCATCTAGACACCATTTGCTTTAAAAGGAGAAGGAAGAAGAGGATTGTTTCAAGGCATATGGTGAGCTCTCTGAAAACCACCTTCTAGCAGATCTAGCTCTCTGTGTAAGGTGCTCCTGGTATCCGCCAATTCTCCGTAACTGCAGCACTGGGGCGATGTGATGTAGAGATCTCAAACTTGCATTTCTTGCACCACTTGATCTTTGTTGTTAGGAATTTAAATTCACCAGTAAGTTAATAAATCAGCACTGCTGTTGTGTGGACACAGGTTCTGCTGAGCCATCCTTGCTTCTCATCCGTCACTTTTAGTAGAGGGACACTTGTGTGACATATTCAGCAAGCGAGGTTCATTTTCAGATCCTGGATCCTGTTTCTACTCTGGCTCAGTCCTTGGGAAAATGATTTCTGTGACAGAGCCTGACCCACAGTTGTTACCAGCCTGGGTGTGCCACGAGGCTCTGCTTACAACCTGCGGTTGCAGAAAGCATTTTTCTGACATTAAACAAATTGTCAAAAGAAACAGACTGCAAAAATAGCCCTATCTTTTTCTTTTACCTGGGGAAAAATTTCATACAACAGGACTCTCAAGTGGTGAGATAAAAAACAGTTCAGCAGCTCTGTCTCGCCTTGTTTCCTAGCTCTGTGGGAGGTGGTGCCCCTCGTTTGAAAAAAATGTTGCTTTCCACAGCCTAATGAACAAACTCCTTCATAACGTGCTCACCCAACACTTTGGGGAAAAAAATATCTCAAATGCATTGTTAGTATTCCTGAAGTGAAATGGAATAAAAGATTTTGGTTTTGAGATGCAAGACTTTAATTTTTTTATCTCCCATTTTTTGTCCCCAAAAAGGGATCTGATTTCTCAACTGAAAAAGGTTGTGATTGGTAGGAGGTTCTGCCAAGAGAGCCATCTTTGCATTAACCAGAAAATAAAAATATTTAAGTTTTCTTTTTTCCTAACATCTGATTTTTAAGTATTTTTTCCTAAATTATCAGCATTAATTACAGTATTTCTGTTATGTCATTTCTTACTCATCATTCCTTGCACAGCCTTGTCTCTTTGAAACACTTGCAAATCTTATAAAGCAGAGATGCCATGCCAAATGTTTATTTGTACAGGGAGCCACATTATCTGTCTCAAGTCGCACAAGTTGTGTTTTCTTTTTCCTGGTGGCCATTCTGTCATACCACACCAACAACAGGGAGTAGGAAATAGACAAAGTAAAAGGCTTCACAGTCAAGCACAAGTCCTCTTCTAATATATTTTCTTCCAAAGTACCTCGCAAATATTTGCAAAACAAACTCAAGGAAAATCAGGCTTGATTGGGAAAACCAGTTGTGTCCAGACTCTGACATGTTGTGGGTTAGGAAATGCAGTACAGATGTGGCCCAACTATTCAATAGGTTTCTTTGATGACCCAAACCTTTAGCACTTTTTTTATCATGATCATAAATTGCATTAGCACAAAGGAAAGCTGATTACACCTCCCTTCACTCCATCCAACCCTGTTCCTCTTTCTGTAATAAGAAAAATTTTCAGATAACCAATTAGATGCATTCATGGCAGGAAAGAAGCATAATGGTTGAGGAAAGTCAGTGAGTTTGATTTTTCTTTTTAAATGGATAACATGGGTTATTCTTTATCTGCTTTGCTCTGATGGTTAATGAGATTTATTGAACTCTGAGGAACAGTGCAAGAGTAAATGGGTTTGTCCATGACATCCTTAGTACTCATGACTCAGGAGAAGTCCACTGGTCTCCTAGCAGAACATCTCCACAGGTAATAGAATATTGGGGTTTTTTCATATGTATATGTTTCATATTGTTGTTCAATATATATTTGAATTAATCATTGTGCTAATGCTCAGTTTTTGAGGATTACTATGTTCAGCTAGAAAGGACAGCACTTGGGAATTGAATTTTAAAGATGTTTCTGTTATAACTACTAGAAACAAATTACTGCATGGCAATGAGAACCACATGTTACACCATGAGGAGGAGTTCAAAGTCAACGTAGAGTGAAACAAACTTCTGTGAGACTCTTGGCTTCACATGTTCCCTGAAATTTCTCCTGACAAGCAAAAAAGATGTCATGACACCCATCCATCATTGATTCATTGTGATGATGTAACAATTAAGTACAGGAGTCTGTAATTTGGTAGACTTGTTAAAACAAATCTGTAGTGTGCAAATATAAAATGTGATGTAAAGCCAAAGTAAAAAGGGCTTGAATTCAAACACATATTCACAAAGAAAACTCATGAGTATTCTGATTGAAGGTGCTTATCTGGCTATCATGAAAGATATCTGCAAGTTTATGAACTATCCCAATAGTGACACCAGAATGGGCTGAATCCTGCTGCAGAAATTGCAAAGATGTTATAGCAAACTACTATCATTTATGCTTGTACTTACTAGATTAGGTTTATACATAGTTTTTATCATTATTTTTAAGTTTTGCAGCCTCTATAACCTAAGTCAGTGAAATACTTTCACCATCCTCCTCCTGTGACTCCATACTAAGTCCCACATGCATTTGTGATTTAATTAATGGTTCCCTTAATTAATCATTCTGAGAAAGGCCTGAAGTTTATTTGTTTCTAATGTATGCAGTCCCTGTGGTTATTAATCAACTAAGAAATAAATCAAAAAATAAATAAATTGAGCTAAAAATTTTTGCAATTGTAATTTAAAAGCAAGGCAGTTGAAAAGCCAATGAATGCTAGAAGACACTTTATTATGAATTGTCAATAAACATAATAATATAATTTTTAAATATCTGAAACTCTACTAAGATTACATCCCCTTCCGTTATAAAAGGGATATAGTACCAGTGAAAGATAACACTGCAAAATGGTGCCGCCTTCATGCAAGATGGATGTGCAGTATAAGGGGTGAGCACTCCCACACTATTTAGGTGTCAAATGGTCTGTAGGCTTGTAAAACTAAACAGGTCGTTTGTGAAGAAATCTGTTTGTACAGGTGCCACAACTCCAGTAAGTCAGCCTTGGAAAGGCTCTGTTGCCTTTCCTGGTGCCTCCAGGAAACTCTTCTGCAGCAAGCAGTTGTAACACTCTCCTTACTGTGCAACATCTTTTTTCCCCATAGAAATCTCCGTAAATTTGAGAGGAATTTTTTCTTGCCTCTTCCTAATTGCTGACATGAAGATTGTAGTGCAGCCTAGGAACTAGTAGACACAGCATTTTTAGGGACACCACTGGATCCCAGTGGCTCTTAAGCCTGTGATGGCAGTGGGTAAATTACTTCCACAGTGCCTAGTCCTTTGGCAATGTCCAGTTGGTCTTTTGGGATGTTCACTTCCTTCTTTAGCAATTTCTATATCCAAGCTTAAGTTCTTCCATGCTTTCTTGCCATTAGCGACATTTTTTTAAATATTTAGCTAAGGGGGACTGGAGTCCTATACCCTCCACTACTGCTCAGAGTCCATAGCTGCCTCGTATAGACCAGTTTCATTGCATTTTTACCTTTTACCATTGTCTTCAGTAGTCTGTACACAGGGTCTCCCAGTCATTGACACCTCTGTAGCAAGCTGTTTGCTTTACCCAATACTTCTGTAAGCTAACGTAAACTCTAAACAAGATTGTATTTTATTTTGTGCAGCTTCTAGCCACAGTCTGCTCCTGCCAGCTGGCCTCAGAAGACTTATTTTCCATCACCTGCAGTCGGTCACATTTGCCCAGTCTAAGATTGCTGCTTATCATCGCTGTTTTAATGATGTGGCATCTGGCACCACAACCCAGCTGGAATCAAAACAGTCATTCATTTAATAGTATAGTTGTAAATATGGAAGCTGAATGATAGGTGACTGACTTTGGCTATGCATACTCTGAGAGTCCTTTCTTTTACTGAAATTGCACTGCAGACATCATTCTCTGAACTGAAGCCCTCTGCATCCTTGGTCTGTATATGCACTGCTCACTCCTTTCTTCCTGAAATAGCTACAGCACTGGGGATTACAGGTGGCTCTATTTCACATTCTTCTTGCACCTCTCCCTCATTCTTCATGGTTATCTTTAGCTTAAACCTATTTCTTGGATGGCTCAAGTGGGGTGGCAGTATTTGGAGTTGCCTCTCCAGGGGGAAAGCATTGCTCTCTCAGCAGACTCTCCTGTAGCAGGGATCCTAGGCTGGTAGGGAGTCATCCTCAAACTACGGGTAGATGAGAAAGTTTTCAGTTCTGAAGTTTAAAATTCCTGTCACTTATTTTTTTCTGTAAGTACATGGTAGATCTTTTCTGGCTTAGTTTGTCTGGGGGGATTACAATGCTTCTTCAGCATTTCCATCAGACGTCTGGTGTTTCAGTTATTGTTATTGGTGATGATATTCATCTTACTTTTCCTTTAGCAATGTGATGGCTACCCCCCCCCCTTCATTTCAGTTCTTTATCTTTTAGCAACCATCTCTAGTTCTGTATACAGACTTTGTTTTCCCTGAATTTATGTTTGTGCCAGATTCTTTGTTAGAAATCCAGCACGGCCAATGGTCTGAGTCACTCTATGCTAATCATCTTCTCTGCCTTGCTGTGTATCTCACTAAACTGCCTCCACCATTTTCACATACCACATGTTGGCTCATAAAACAAGAGAGTTTCACACTGGTAAATCTAAGTTGCTCTTTACTTAGCGGATTACTTCAGACGTGCTGCAAATGCAGCATAGACGCCACCTACGATAGATATAGGTTGATGTCATGGTTCTTCCCTCAAATTCTTCCTCTTTTTGCATGTTGTATGCTTCAGGTCTTAACAGAGAGAATATCTCTAGGGCAGAGATAGTAGTTTAAACTCTATTTTCTGTTGAGTATTTAGTACTTTTCCAAACAGCGTGCTTACTCTTTCTAAGAAAAGCTGTTGACTATGCATGTGGGAAACGGTCTAAGTCTATGCTAGGCAGGCAGTCATCCTGATAAATCTCACACCAGTACAAGTGTCCTTCTAGAGTTGTATGACTGCTGTGCACTATTTTTCTGTTCTGGGAAAATTTTCCTTCTCTATTCCCACCCACTGGAAAAAACCCACCTTTTTAACAGGAATAGGATTTTAAAATCTGTTTGATGGGAGGGAGTCTGGATGCTGGACTGAGATGTAGGAAGGCTGGGTTCAGTCCCTAGAGCTGCCGCAGACCTTCAATGACCTAGTCTAAGACATGTACACCCACCACTCACTAGATCTCCTCTGTAAGGTGAGTCCTAGACATCGTTGTCTGCCTTACCTATTGCAAGGGATTCTCATTAGGTGGTAGTGTTCTTTGGCTACTAGAGTAGCCAAGTCTCAATACTGGCCCCTTCAGCTTTGTATAAAATATGCTAAAACTCAAAAAAGTCAGGACAGACTAAGGAGAGAACATGTTTTTCAGATGATGTTGGAGCTTACTAGAACTTGGGGGACTGAGCTTGCCCCATGGAGGAATTTTGCTGTACACACAGGTTGTGCAAAAAATGATGACTACTTGTTTGACGTTTCTTTTGTGCACGTCACTACTGTTCTCATCTTCAAAGGTGAATGCTGAAAGTCTAAAACAGTGTTTTTAAAACGTGCCTTTGATATACCAGAGAATGTAACAAAGCTTGTGAGATCCACAAACCCAAAAATGTTTGAAGAACTTTGGCATATTGCACAAAAGCCACAAGTTTTGAGGAAGGAGTTAACATACAACTCTAATATTTGTTATATATGCAGCACAGTATTCATTCATCTCAGGGCCTCAGTAAATGAGTGCCACACAAACAAAAAATGTTTTTTGTACTAATCTTGTAAATGAGAAGTACTTTTCTCTCCATTTTAAGGTATGGAAGTTGATACACATGGGTACGCAGGTTATACAGAAGGTCTGTGATAGATTTACTATTCTCTGTCTTAACTCAGAAGCCTAAGCTCAACAGAAGGGAAAGGGGGAAACAAAAACATAGTATGACAGCTTGAGCATTATTAATAGAAACCAAATATTTAAAAACGTCAAACTTATTTTTTGTTTTAACTACATGGTGATATTTTTTTTTTTTTAATTGCAGTTGTAGAGTTTAGTTGTACCTTAAAATGAGAACTTTTAAAAGAGGGTCAACAAAAATGGCAGAGTTCATGTTGGCTTTTTGACTATACTTATATATATTCTGAGTTCAGTTAAGTTGCCTGTGTTTAGTTATTTACAACTTTTCTTTGATTGCCTGGAGAATTCTTAATATTATTCAATGTTTTACTCTAATCATTTTTGGTTTTTATTATTAAAAAGCTTTCAATACTGCTATCACAGAAATAGAGGTAATATAGCAATCTATGAAAATGTAAGTTGTTGTGCCAAAGTAGTGCAAACTGTCAAACCTGGGAACAGGTCTGACAAAACGGGGGTGGGTGTAGCCGTATGTAGAGACCTGCTCGGGATTTATCATCTTCAACAATTCAAATCATTATTCCTCACTGTGGATAATCAACGAGGGAAAAAATTAAATATGCAGTTTTATTTAACAGAAATGTTTTGAAGATGTATGGAATTCTTTGTGAATAATTAATTCTCTTTAAGATCAGAAGCATTGAAACAAAAAAAAAAAAATAAAGGTAGGGAATTCTACTGGGATGTGCCAGTTTAGAAACAAAGCAACACTCTTGCTACATGTAAATGCAGTTGAAACAGGATGACTGTAACATCGGGGGGGGGGGCGGAAATCTTTGCTAAAAAGTCTGCAGCAATATAGATGATCTCTTCTTCAGAAAGTAAATTATTCATTTTGTCCTTGATCAATTCCAGTTAACATGTATTTGTGGCTCACAACTGTTTCTCTAAAACATAAAAGTGACTCACAGGGGGAAAAGAAGTCACGCCTGGGGAAAAAAGCAGCAAGAAAACCCTGCCCCAATGTAGCCTTCTCCATCTCATGCCCCTACCAGGCATCTCTGATTAAATAACCCTTTCAATGACTTTGGCACTAACAAGCTATTTAAATTTTCCTTGCCTCTCTTAGTACGCTGCTCTACTTATTTTTTTGCTAGAGTAGATGCAAAATTGAAATGAAAAAGGAAAAGAAATATTGGAATGTACTTTTGATTTGGGGCAGTTGCAACAGCAGTGGGTGTATTGTGGACTGTCGGGTGAAGCCTGGGAGGGATGGGTGACAGCTCTTTCACTTCAGGTAAACTTTCATATGCTCCATTCTGTAAGCCTATGCCAGCAGAGTAATGTAGGTATTAATGTTATTTTTTTCTGTATCTGTAGAGTCCCTAGTCTTGCAGTCCAAACTGAAGTCAATTGGAATCTGCTGATGCTTAAAAATTGATTCTTCTTGTTTGAAGAGCTGTGACTTTGTGGCACATACAAATTGCCACCTGGCTGCCTACTGCAGGGGATGCTGAGCAGCTTGTCCTTACTGGGGAGCCTGAGTCTATGGACAGCCTCACAGCTTTCTTCCATTTGTCACATTCTAGCAATACTTTCTGTTCTCCCTATTACAGGGAATGCATGAAGCAAAGTGTTCTCCAGAATTGATACTTATCTCTATTTTTCATGGTGTTTTGGTGACTTTGCGATCATCTGCAGTTCTTTTTCACTAACATTTTTAACTTCTCTGAAAATTGGATGCAAACTGTTTTACGTTCAGTATCTAAAAAATGAAATACTTCTGTAAATGTTGCTATATACAAGCAGAGTCTTTCTTCCCATACACGTGCTAGCTAATAGCATATCTCCTCTTGTTTTCAGGGATGGACATGTTTGAACACCCAGGACAGGACAACTTTGGCCAAGTAGCTGTCTCATAGAAATGAGGTAGAAGCACGATATGTCCAGTTGCCCCCTAATGCCAGGACATTTTCACTACCTCGGTTATAAAATGACACGTGGCTGAGAAGCCAAATGCAACAGAAATGTGTCAGTCTTTTAAAATATTGCTTTATCACTTGTTTGTTACTTTTTTCCAGACATATATAAATGAAACTATAGTTTGGAGATGAGATTCATACAAATCAAACTGTCTGAACACTAAGATATTTTTTTGAACTGCCGCAGCGTGCCCTGCACCACTTCTTTCCATTTTACATGCATGCAGAGAAGGTCAAGCAGTGAATTAGCAGACAGCTTTGATGGTGTCAAAGACAACAACCTGCTCCAATACATTATCAAATAATAGACTATAAATTATGTAAGTACTGAAATGCCAAGCAGCAAACAGTATTTCCACTGCTAAATAGAATCACTGAATTCATTAGAAGCTGCTAACCCTGGTGATGTATGTATTTTGAGGAGTCTGAACATTAACTCTTTGCCACCATCCTTCTTTTTCTTTCTGCCTCTCTATCAAATGTGTTCGGGTTTTGATCATATTCCCTCATTATGTGATTCTCCAGCAAGCCCTGCTTCTAGAATGCAGAAGCTGTGTTTTGATTCATGTTCAGACCAACACCATAAGCTGACAGATGTCTAAGGCAGCTCTGAAGAGGCACCACATTGAAGCAAAAATGTTACGTATGCAAAGCTTGGGAGTAAATTGCCCCAAAATGCAGTTGGCAACATGGAGCTTTGATCCTTTTTGTGCTGCTTAGCTCCAGACATTCCATAAGCAGATGACAGAGAGGTGACAAAGCCAGAGGCTGTGCATGTGTTGGTGTATTACCTCCTGACACAGAGATCCTGCAGCCTCTGGGAGACAGGAACCCCAGCTGGCCAGGGTTTTGAGCATCAGTGGTAGTGAGAAGGTCTCAAAGGAGATGAAAACAAAAATGTTAAAGATGTAAAAGGCAGATTTTATTAGAAATTAAACTATGGGGTTTTTTATATAATAGAGAAACATCAAAGTAAATAGGATAGACAGAAAAGATATTTTTTAAATTAAAGACATTTTTAAAGTTTTATACACAGTTCTTTCACACTCTTACCAATCGATCCATGTTTCTAGGTTTGGTTTCTGTTACTTTATAAATGGCAGCAACTCTGCCCAAGCCCTTCTGTTTCCTGGAGGTCTTTCTGTCCCCTCTGGAGCTGGACTGGTTGCTTCCCATCTCCTGCTGCAGCCCCTACATGTTCTGCAGGCCTCCAGTCCTGGGCTATGCTGCTTCTCTGCTACTGCTGCCATACCCTGTGTGGTCGCAGCCTTGTCTCCTGGAATACACCCAGATCTTCCCCAGGGAGGACATCATCTCTCCTTCCTTCAAAGGTCTCCTCAAGTCCTGTCTCCTTACAAGATCATAAAACATAACTAAAAAGAAGACAAATGGTCACCAACCAATGTCCTGTGTGGTCTGCACCATCTTTTTTGCTGTTATCTCCTACCAGCAGTGACATTGCTTGTGGTATCTGGCATGCTTTAATGTAAGTGAGCCAGCTTGTGGCAGTGGGCATTACAGTCCTAGGAAAAATAAGTGTAATCCTATGCAAAATAATTTAATGCGGTACCCTTAGGAAGATGTACAGCTGCACTCAACTGAAATTCTCATTCACCATGGCAAGTTTTGAACACCTTGGTTTCAGGAAACAAAACTACCTCGTTAGTAAGAACTTGATGTATCCAATCCAAGGGAGTTTTCTAGAAGTTAAAGCATCCTTAAAAAGGGTAGAATTTTATATACAAACTTTTTTTTACAGAGTTTCCCAGAGGCTGTTTCCAGATAGTGTTCTGCTAATACAGTTGTTAGACAAACAAGGGTAAGAAGTGCCACATGTGCAAAATACCATCATCATTTATTGCCAAAATGTCTCAGATTGACTAAGTGAAAAGAAGGCTAAGCCAAAACCAGGGTAGATACTAATGAACAAAAATTCCATAGCCTAGCACAGTAGTCAGTCCCTGTTTCGGTTTGGTAAATGGCATGAACATTATGTACAAAGCAGGACTCGGAGGAAACTGCAGAGTTTTATAGGGAAATGTAGTAGTTCATATACTGTTTCTGTACAGACTGCTATCAGTACATTATTTTGCAGAACCACTAAAATTCAGTGAATTATTATCAAAGGATAAAAAGCATAAAGTTAAAATACATCAGAAGTACCAAATCGAGGCATTTGCCTCTGAACATTTTACTTGCTAAGCCTTTTTCTTTCAGGGAGCTCTGCAGTTCCTAAAAACATCTCTCGCCTTTTCATGACCACATATAGCTTTTAGGACAAACTAGTTCTGCCTAAAAAAGCATCTTTTTTGCATTTTATCTCTATTTCACTGAACAGAGAAATATTGTTAAAGCCTCCAAAGGAAAGACAATTTTCAAATTAATTTCTCTACCAGTCTAAAAAAAGAAACCATCAAAAGAGCATGCCATGTCCTGTGGCACTGTGTTTCTGTAAGAGAACCTAGGGCAGGGGACACATACAAGGATGTGTTTCACAGCTGAAGTTTGCTCTGATGTTTTCTATGCTCATGATAATTTGCTAGTAATATTGCTTAAGGCAGGGCTGTGGTTGTTCCACATCTTAGTTCAGGTGGTCTTGCTTCCTTCTGCAAGCAAACCTGAAGTGAATGATGAGAGAAACATCTTTTTTCCTTTGTTTACTCCATGCATCAAGAGACCAGAGGTGGTCTTTCATTTATAAGTGCTCAGAAGTAGATTAGCTTAACAAAGGAGAAGGAAAAAGAAAATACTTTGAAGCATTTCTTCAAAACAGGGGAAGCCAACCTTTGCCAGTGGAAGCCCATAACTGAGGAATATTCTCAAGCAAGTATCCAAGTTTAAGCATGAGTTGTCATTTTGATATGCATGAAACAATTCAAATGCATAAAATTAGACATGTACTTGGCAAGCAACGACTTCAATTCTTAGTAATGAACCACTGTCCTTACATGAATCTGGAGGCAGTAGGGATATATGACTCAAGAGCTAACTACTAGAAAGTTTCTCTCATTTCTAGAATTATCAGTACTGGCATATTTCAGTGCTATAACTTCTATGCAAGACAGTGAGTATGTCAGGGAGAAAACTTAGGAGATTAACATAATTAAAGTATTTCAATTAACATAGCAGAAGGTCCTCAGCTATTTTAAAAAGTGAATTCTCTTTAAGTCAGGATTGGCCATTGTAGCGTCTCATATGGCTAAAACTGCTGACAAAGTTCACAGCAACAACCTCCAACTCCATACAGCTCCAAGGATTTCCTAAGTTTCTCGTTGCTTGTCCATTTATCAACCCGAAGTCATCTCTCTTCCAGGTAATCATCCAGTCTTCCCTTGAATCAGTGTCCGCTCTTGCACCCACAGTATACTTTAAGAAGGAATTACACAGGTCTGCTATCTCTTGCATTAAAAACCAGCTTTCCTGGCTTCATTTGTTGCCCCTCAGTTCTTGGGATGAAAGAGATAGTAAAAAAGTTGATTCCTATCCATCACTTTCATGCCACTCTTTATTTTGTAGATTTGTACCAAATTCTTCTAAATCAGCTCTTTTTTTCTAGCCTCTTCTCTTTGACCTCTGTGTTCTAGCTAAGTTTTTGTCCAGGTCAGAATGTCTCCCACAGCTCTTCGGCTTCCTTAAAAGCCTTTGATGAAGGACTTTGTTAAAAGCCTTTTGGAAATATAAATAGACTATATCAACTAGATCCCCCCTTTTCTGCTGGGATCTGTAAGGCAAGATTTCCCTTTGCAGTTCTTCACAACTTTGGTATTTTTCCATTATCTGTAGCTGCATCCTTTATTACAGTTTCTGCTAATTTGCCCAGCGTTGCCATCATGATTACAGACCTGTGATTCCGCAGGTCTCCCTGGGACTTTTTCTTAAGGATTGACATTACACCCATTCTTTAGATTGGAGAATGTTTGAAATGGTTAATATGCTTACATATATATGTGGCATCTGGCTTCAGAATTAGGTTGAGAAATCCAGTACAGTTGGGACTGTGGGGTCTATTTTGACTGTGTTTCAAGCTTTTTGCAGAATGGAGTGGATTCAGAGTTTTAGATCTGATAAACATTTGAATTTTTTTTTCTTTAATGAATTTGGCATTGTAATCTCATGATAGGATCTGAAGTCTAAGAAGGAGCAAACAGTGTTTGCTCCTCTGCCTTGTCCTGATACCAGAAACATGCCCCATTGCCCTCTGACAGATCAGTTGGAGACAAAGAAGAAAAAGGATGAAACACAACCTATTTACAGATACAAGGCTTAACTTTGGTGCTGTCACCTTCATACATGGCAGAAATGTCACCTTCTCCTACACGTGTTAGAGAATGTTCCATACAACAGCTGTGGTCTGTCAGTGACGAAAGCCAGAGTTTGTAGTAGGATGTGGAAGTGTGAATATTGGCCGCGATCAGCCTTGGGAACTTTTACCTGCTGGACCTGGCAAGCTTTCTTCCCAAAAGCTGGATGACTATGTGGTGCTCTGCTAGCTCATGCTAGCTTTAGATTTGGCCAGGTATCCTATCTGAAAGGGTATATTTGGGCTGGGTTTCTGTTTCCCCAAAAAATTTATAAACCTTTATAATGGCTTATGTACCTTGATTGTTATTAATCTTTTTTCTTTAGGCATCAGTCTGCCTCCTGTTATGCCAGGACAGCAGGGTGCATAACCATACAGGGGCTAAAGATTTTAATTTCTTAAAGTGTTCTTTTTCCTTAGAGAATCTTTTTTAGTCATTTTCTTCCTCATTCAAAATTCAGTCCTCTTCCCACAGTTCAGTGTCACTGTTAGCATTTGGTAAAATCACTCCTATAATGAATTTGAATTGAGATGTATTAGGGTGACTGGTGGCTTAATGGCTCAACTGTAACTACTCCTTGAATCAGCTCCTGGGTAATAAGCGAGGTAAGAAAAGCTCCTCATCTTGTGTGCTGCACTACCTGAGGTTCCTGCAGGCAATCATTATTACGTGCTACTTCATACACTGTTTGGCCAGATAATGCCTTGCAATTAGGCTTTAAGAGCAAGTGATGGAAAGCTCTCCATAAAAGCTGATTATATTAGAGCCCAGCAGTGCATCTGTACCACCATTCTCTGAGATTTGTTGCCTTTTTGATGTCTTACTGTTGGTGCTCTGATCCAGAGGGAAGCTGTTTATCCAGACTGCTGCAAGCCATATCTTCAGCACTGGTGCTCCTGCATAGCTGCACTGAAATAAAGGGAAATATGGCCTGGCTCCTTCTCACTTACATCCCTTCATAGTCCATAATGTTAGTTATATCCTATTGGTAATTTTCCATTTCTTTTATTGTCACATTCATCTTCAACTGGCGTAAATAGCATGTCAGCATTAACTCAATGGATCAGTTGTTGGCACCAGGTCTGCTTCATGGTTTTTGCTGACCCTTATGGTTACACTGCCATCCATGGAAGGGATGGACAGCTTAAATTGGACCTAACAGTAACCCCATATCCTGAGTAGATAGAAACTGCTTTACTCATGCAGAGTAGCAAACCAGCCTAACTGGCTCCTGAGGACAGTACTGCAAGCCCAATTTTAACACATTATACTGGGGTGAGAAATCTGTAAGGAAATTTTCAGCCTTCCTGCATTCTGTAAGAGGGCATCCATATGGGGCCAGGAGCCTTCTCTCCACTTCCCAAAGCTGCTGTGGTTTGGGAGGGTGCAAAGCAATTATCTTTTGCTTCCTATTTAGATAAGTAACAATAATCTCCCCAATACTGGCAATGTGGCACTCGTTCTCCCAGGGCACTCCACAGGTTATTTTGCAAGCAGAGGTGAGGTTGCTTTACATACATGCCAGGCCAGTCAGGAATTACATGAATAAGAATGGTTAGCACTGGGTGTGAACTAATGAGTCCTAATGAGATTTCTGCTCAGCTTGGAGCACATGCAGAACAGGCTTGTAAAATACCATGTAGATTTAAGAGAAGGTACAAAACTTCAGCTGTGAGCCTCTATGGTCTCTAGGCATCTTGAACTTCACCTGAACTAGCAATAATTAGCCAAGGTGTGGTCTTCATCACTTGATTTGGCAGCATTTAACACTTTGTGCTTCACCTCTGCAATCCATCTCAAAAACAGCAAAGAAAGGTGATCGTGAAAGGTAAAATAGTCTTGCAGCCTTCCACAGGCAGTTTGGGTTTGGATTGTTGTGCCGAAATTGTTGTCAGCTTAGTCCAAAAGGTACTTGTTTTTTTCATCTCAGACAGATACAACACAATAGGATGTGTCATTTGTTGATAAATTATACTGTGATAAAATGTCATGTAAGTCAAAAGGGTAAGGGAAATGGTAGTAGAGGTAAGAAAAGTTAAATATGTTGGTGAAGTATGGCTTTTCTTCCTGCTTTGAGTTTACAGCATTCAATAGATTTAAACCTTTTTTGGATATCTAACACTTTTCTCTAACCCATCAGTTGAACCATAATCCAGCATCATCACAAGGGTGGCAGCAGCCAGAATAGCCTTTCTGAGTGGAAGACATAATCTGTCAGCGTGGGTAGTCTCACAAAAATCTGTTGGCACTTGTTTTTCCTACACAGGTCAGGATTTTATGGTATACTGGCCAAGTTTTAATTTGGGTAGCTGTATATCTGTTGGGACTTTAGCTGTGACTTATAAAGTTTGATTGAATCCTTTGAAAAGCAAGTAAATCCTACTTAAATGTTAGGTACAATGGAGTTCTAGAGATAAGGGGAAGTTGATGTGTTGACTGGGATGTGAGGGGAACCCCAGTGCATCTCTGCCCTTCCCCAGGCCTCCCCGCCTTTACCCAGGCCTCCCCTGATGGGTGGCAGTGGGTTCTCCAGGGTGCAGGCAACAGTGCTGCTTCTCCATTGCCTGGTCACAGCTGGACGCGCAGAGAAGCACAGCGTAGATGCCAAAAGGGGCTGCAGGTGGGCCGGGGGAGGTCAGGAACCCTACATCTGTGTTTGCACAGCTTCCTGGCTTGGGCACTTCACAGTGGGGACATACTTGCACTGCACAAATCTGCACTTCCCTGGGATCTGCTCTGTGCCCTGATGGACCCACCCATCACCAGGCTGTGGACATGCCATTAGCTTCCCTGGCACTTAGCAAGCAACATCTGTAATATTATGCTAGATGGTCATCAGTACTATAGAAGTGGGCAAAAATGGGCATCAGTACTGAGAGGCACTTTGATAACATGGTAGCAAGGACTATAAAGTACCTCAGAGAGATGGAAAAGCTTCTTTTTCATCATCTGCAGAATCTCATTTGTCTACCTGCCTTTTCTTTCTTTACCTTAAGAGCAATGCCAGGACCTTATTCTTCTCCTCCTTTTGCAGAGAGTTGTGACAGACCTGCTCCCTGTGCACTGAGAGCACTTGCAGGCACATCAGGAGTCAGAGGCTCCTCTCTGTCACCTTCCATCCACTAACTTGTTTCCTGGCAGAAAAAGTGTCAAAGGAAAACTATTCCAAGGAGGAATATATCACTGGACAGTTCTATAGCACCAATTCAAGCTTGCTGGAGCAACTGCAAGCTGCTCCTTTTTTATTCTGCAAGGACTCCAGTTGCATACAGACTTGGATGTGCCCAGCTTTCCTTTCAATGCTCATTTGCTTCCATTTAAGTGCATGTGTCATTTTTCATTATTTTATACGCTAAGGGGCAGATTCTGAATTTTTTAGTCATGTTTGGCAGAACCTTGTTCCATAAATAATCTTCTTATCTTAAGTGGATCTGTTTGTGGAAAACAGTACAGTTCAGCAGCAGCTGAGGAGTCCCAGTGGGAAGAGCAGGGAAGAATGAGGGGACCTATAAGAAAGATGGGGACAGACTTTTTAGCAGGGCCTGTAGCAGCAGGACAAGAGGTAATGGTTTTAAACTAAAAGAGAGTGGATTTAGACTAGATATAAGGAAGAAATTTTTTATGATGAGGGGTGGTGAAATACTGGCACAGGTTGCCCAGAGAGACAGAAGCCTCTCTGGGCAGTAGAAGCCCCATCCCTGGAAACATTCACGGTCAGGCTGGATGGGGCCCTGAGCAGCCTGGTCTAGTTGGAGATGTCCCTGCTCACTGCAAGATGGTTGAACTAGATGACCTTTAAAGGTCACTTCCAACCCAAACCATTCTATGGTCCTATGAGTGGAAGAGGAAAATGGCTGCCAGAGATCAGCTCAATATTTAGGTTTTAATGTAGCTCCACATCAGTCACTGAATACAGTAATTTATTTTCTTTTTCCTCTTGGATGCTCTTCTAGGGATGTTTTAAAACAAAGGTGCAATATTCATTCTCACTGTAGAGTGTTAAAAAAAGACTTGATGACTCTTTGGCTCCTAATTATCACCTCAGGCATCTTATTTAGCCTACCCTTCATGAAGGTAAGAAGTATATAACACACACTAACTCTTGCAAAGTAATTGAGCCACTTTTTTGGCCTTCCTCTATCAATGTTAATAACCTACACTAATAGCACAATGCTTTCATTTTTTTTTCCTCCTTTTTCTTCAATCTGCTACAGGGATTAGTTAGTCATTTGCATCTTCTTTAGAGGCCTTAACAAATGTTAATTTGTCATTCTTACCTCTCCTTTTTTTTTTTTTTTTTTTTTTAAGTGTCAGAATGAAATTAATTTCCCGGAAGGATATTTAGTGTCTTTCATGTATCAATCAGGGCTGAGCTCTTCCTTTTCTCATGCAGAGATGGTTTCTCCTAAGCTGTATGAGGTCAAGAAAAGAGAAGATATAGTTTAATGCATTGCAGAGTACCTTGAAAATAAAGACATAAGAAACAGAAAGTTAAGTGACCTATGGTATGCTGTAAAGATTTCCATTTCAGACCACTTTAATGTATTTCAATGCCTGAAAGGTTCATCCCATCTGAATGAATTTCAGCAAACTTGGTTGCTCTGGCCAAACAACAGGTTATTAGCACTGTCTATGGGCAGTTTGTAAGTACTACAGGAGTTAAGCAAGTTTTCTCTTTACAGATATCTCCATGTTCAATCCTTTAAACTCACAGAATCATAGAATGGTTTGGGTTGGAAGGGACCTTTAAAATACCTGATGTATGGTCTGCCAGGTTGCTCTCTTTCTTTAATAGGAGATGCTAATTATGTGACATGTTGTGGAGGCATCATTAGGTTAGGGTAAAGTTTCTTTAATTAATTTTATTTTATAATAAATTGTACTTGAATGTATTGATGGCCTCTTGAATTTCAGTGATTAAGGAGTTTAGGTTTGCTGCTAAACTGCATAGCTTCCTGAATGGCAGGCTCATGAACTTGAAAATGGTGGATAGAAAGCATTACCAGACCATTTTTTCACGCTGATGAACATTTCTCTTTTATTTATGGATTAAAGACTAATAGCTGAGTAGTACATTGTAACCATGCTCAAAAGCAACTGACAGTGTAGGTTTGAGGAAAAGTGTGAATAGTCAGTCTCTCTTTTAAACATCCTAGGGAGATTTTTTTCTGAGCCATAAGTAGAATCACAAAAGAGTTCAGGTGGAAAAGGGACCTCAGGAGGTCTCTGGTTCCACCTCCTGCTCAAAGTGAGGTCAGCTGTGAGGTCAGACTGTGTTTCTCAGAGGCTTATCCAGTCTGGTCTTTTAAACCTCCATGGAAGGAAACAGCACAACATCTCTAGCAACCTGTGCCACTGCTTGACTGTCCTCAAGGTGAAAAATTATCTCCTTGTAGCCAGTCTGAATGTCTCATTTCAACTCATGCCTGTTGCCTCTTGTTCACCCACCCTACAACTCTGCAATGAACCTGGGTCCACCTCTTGATCACCTCCCACCGTAGGTGCTGGGAATGGCTGTTAGGTCCCCACAGGACACCCCTTCCCAGGCTGAACAAGCCCTGGTCTCGCAGCTTCAGCTCCTGGGGCAAGAACTTCTGCCCTCACCAGTGTGGTGGCCTTCCCTGAACTTCCCGCAGTCAAATCATGTCTTTCTTCTACTGGGGGTCCCAGACTAGATGCAGTACTGTCAATGTGGTCTAACAAGTTCTGAGTAAAGGGGAATAATCACTTCTCTCAATCTACTGGCAGAGCTGTTCTCCAGCCAGTATTGCTGCAGGGGGTTCCTCCTTCTCAGGTTTGGGGCTTTGCCTTTGTCCCTGTTGGATTTCATGAGGTTCTACAGGTGCTAACATGAACAGTGGATGGCTATTGTTGTCCATGGGCAGGTCTGCTTGACACTACAGTTAGGCAAAGTTTCTCTAGCCTTCAGATATGCTATGCTTTGCTGGGTGGGAAAGATGTCGGGAAAGAATATATGAAGCAAAGTGGGATTCTAGGCAGGCTTTGGTGTCTCTTGTGCATTATTTTGGTCTAGTCCAACCCACTCATGGACAGTGCAAAGGAAAAGTACTTCTATAACTCTGCTTCTACAGACATGTGATAGAAACCTAACAGATGGGCTGTGACTTTTATTATCAACTAGGGCTGAACAGACTGAAACCTGGGGAGCAGTACTAGATGGGATGGCAAAGACTATTCTCTGACTTCAGTGTTGCCTCTTGCATATGTCTCTCATGGTCTGAAAATACATGAGGTGCTTATATCCTCAGATTGCCTATGAAAAATCATATAGCTAAAGGGATGGGTGGGAGCTTGTCAGCCATCAAAGCCACAGAAGTGTTGCAGGAGAGTGAAATAAAGAAAGTCGTAATTCCCCTGCTCCCCGAATCTCAACACAAGCACATGCTCACTGCTGAGTGTCAGCAAAAACCTTAGAAGTGTCCGAGGCCCTCCTGTTCTGGGCATTGTCCTCCCCTAGTCAAACAGATAGGCAGAGCCATTTATATCAGATGTTAATTAGGTTTTAAGAGGGGAGTTGGATAACAGGAGGGAAGCAGGAGACACGGTGCGATCAGTTATTGCTGCATTAACCACAGTTCTGCGCAGAGTGCCTCTCTGCCGTCTGCAGAGGTGCTATTTCATAACAGAACTTATCACTGCCAAGTTTTGAAGTCAAAAGCCAAACAGTCACAGGTAATCTGCATAAGCATAATTCCATACAATTTTCAATCCGTTCCATATACCAATGTGTCTTCCCTTCTCGAGTGAATGCACTCCCTCTGGTGGCTAATTTACTATCTCCAATTCACTCTTTTTTTTTTTTTTTTTAGAGTTAAGGTTGTACGCGAGCAGCTGGCTAAAAGAACTGAGAGAGCAATAAGCTTCTGCTTTTATTAGGCTAGTTTAATGTTTTATGTTCTCAACACTGAGGGTACAGATAAAGTCTGTCCATTCAAATGTATTTAAAAATAATCCCCATTCATGGAAAAAAGATGAAGCTTAAAAACAAAAAAATCTGTTCAGAAAGACTATTTCTAAAAGAAGCCTAAATCATTATATTTTTATCAGTTAAATGGTCTGTTGGCCACAGTGATCTGTTATTTTAAAATCCAAGCTGATCATTCACAAAAGATAAATCAGTGATACTTCAAATTCCTTGTTATCAATTTCCTCTTGGGCATCTATCTATATTATATATCATGTTGCAAGCTTTTCTGGTCAGAAAACACCTTTTTCTGATCATAGCATGGTAGCCAGGGCAATAGACAATATTGCTGCCTGTAAACCCATAGGAAGAACTCATGTGCTCAGGTCACTGAACCTGATGTCATTCATCAAATGAGTGAGAAATCTCCACTCTTTGAAGGATAAACTTCTTTTGGATGTGGTTTGTATGTCATCTGTTCATACAGGAGATTTATTTGCTTACACATTTTTATAGAGCACATATGGTTAAGCAAAGCCAGTGTTACAGTGGCATTCAGTAATTAAACATTATTTTAAGGCTGGGAAATGTCAGCAGAAATAGTATTTACTTAATTAGCCATCATGTTGTGTTTCAAAAGAGAGAAACACAAGCAGAAACTGCTGTGAATTTGCTTGCCTGTAGGGTGATACACCCAGTAAGCTTTCTGCCTTATGAAAAAAAAGCTGTTCCCACACCTGCGACAGCTGGATTTAGATGCTGAGCTGACCACATCTGCGCTGTGGTGAAAGGATTTAGAGTCATTTCAGTATATTTGAAGCAAGTTTAGTGAGGGAAGAGGGAGAGAGCTGGGGTGGTTCATTTTAATTCCTGCCATATTCTCATCAATCCAGGTGATGGTATGGCTTGGGATGGGCACCACAGCTTGGTCTGGGATGGGATCTGCAAAACCCCTCTGTTCCTCCAGCTCAGTGCTTGCAGAATTACACCAATGCTAATTTTAGAGGCCAATGCTAACTTTAGAGGTCAGTCTTATCAACCAGACTCCTTTACGACTGTCTTAAAAAAGATCCCTTGATGACCATATAACCTTGAATTAACTGTCTCTCCCAGAAGCCATCTAATTACATAATCTGTAATATCATTGTTGAGTTTCTGTTATAATTCACTTAATTGCATGTCTGTTGCTACAGTGCTTCAATTTGGGGAAATTTCTGTTTCCTTACTCAGGAAAACAGTTTACACTCTCAAGACCAATTTGCCAGCTGGAGCATAGTTCTTCTGCAAAGGGATGCAAAGATAAGGCTGTTATAAATATCCGAAAGCACCATCATCTCTGCTTTTATACTTTCAACAGTATGTATCTCAATGACAGTGCATCACCATCAGCCATCTCCATGAGTCAGATCCTTGCTTCTAGAACCTGATGATCTGAAGGTGGCAGAGTGCATAGCTGGGGCGGTCCATGTAGGCATGAGTTTGTCCCCTGCGTTGCTTTGAACATGTTGCTGAGGAAAAAGTATGAAACCCTGTGATGGCACAAAGATGTGAGGCATATTTATGACTAGCTTTTAAGTAGCTCTCACGGATTGTCTACAACAGGTCCTTTGGGTTTTCAGGCATGGTGGTAGCTCCAACCTGGTCCTCAAGAAGAGCTTGTGAGTGCAACCTCCCAGCGATATAGATTGGGAGGTATCTTGGCACGTTTTCCCTCCTCCTTTACATAGATTTTCTTCCCAAGAGGAAACAGTTCTGATCCTGAACTGGTAACACAGCTGTTAAGAGAGAATCATCAGCTGATTAATCCATCCAGGGAGCTGTAGTGACACACTGCTGGCTGTTATTTGGTAGTCATGAACAGAAATCAGGAGAGATATTCCCAGTTCACAAAATTAATACACACCAGAGTCTACTCCTCAATACCTTAGATCATATATATAAAACAACTTGGAAATCCTTTTGAATCTCCATTTATCCTCAGATAGTTTTAGTGTGGTCCTGAATTAGTGTTTGCTCTAATATGAATGAAATGTCAGTTCCATTTTGCATAGTAGTCTGATTTTATTGAATTTAATGATCACTGGATATTTCCCTAGAAGTCTTATCTTCATAGTATTTCAAGAGAATCTTGGGGTTTGGGGTTTTTTTTAAATTATTTAATAATCAGCATCTCACTCTTAACTGTTGTAAATGAAAATGGAGCAACATGTACTGTACTGATAACATGGCCTCACTAAATAAAAATGGGAAGGAACCAACCTCTCTCCAATTTTTCTTCATTATGCTCATTATTTGCTGCTGTGCCTGACCTGAGGTTTTAAAACATCTGTTTTACTAATTATGTTAAAATAAAGCACACTTGGTATAGTTTTGAAAGTCACTAATATTTGGAAAGATGTCTTGTAGCCCTAATGATAATTTTTAGTCTCCTGACTTGTGTATAGAAGAATTCTTACTATCATCTGAACAAATTGAGTAGTTTGATATAGGAAACCTAAAGTTAATCAAATTGCAATGTCTTCATATTGGTGCAAATTATTTTGACATTCAGAGAACTTTTTAAACTATGTCATAAATATTACTATCTATATCATCAGTATAACATGACCATTTATATTGATGTATTTCAGAATGAAAATATATGGCTTCCATTCATTTGTAACCAAATGTGAAGCCTGAGGAATATATAGGGCACAAAAACCTTTTCTTTTGGGTTTTTTTTTTGTTCAGCCTACTTTCAGTCTGCAGCTGTAAAAGATAGAGGTTTGCTATTGAAAGGACAAAACCAGAAATGCCTCAAACGAGTTGTCTTCCTAGAATTTGTTTAAATGCTGGTGTGTCTTGCAGTGGACTATAGCAATTTTTTACTACACAGGAATTTCTTTGACCATAGGACTTACTTCTGTAGTTTTCATCCCATTGAGTATGAGGGAAAGTAAAGGTGGTACTCATTTCAGAAGATCTTGTAGGCCTAAGATCTTTCAAAGGAAAGAAAAAACCCATATATATATATATATATATATATGAGGGAAAAGTAAATAATATTTTTAAAAACCCTTTTTTCTGGCAGTCTCTTGTTCTCATGAAATTTATTCAACACCTTAGCAAAACAGCCTGTTTTACATATACAGCTAAATGAATATTCTTACAATTCATTATAAGCCTATCATTCTTAGAAAGAGACTGTTATGATTTTGTTTTACTTTTTATTTAAATATCACTGTTCTTATCTTGAGTAGGTTTGAGTGGGCAAATTAACACATATTTGGTGAGATTTGGTAAAATTAGGTTAATACTTAGGGTAACTTAAAGAATCAGCTGAATTTGTTGTGAAAATCATGATTAGTTCCTTTCAGAAACATCTCTATTTTGATGCTTATTTTAAAGGTGCGAATGGTAGAATCATTCAGCCAGCAAATTTCAGAGAAAAGGTGCTGTCTTTTGTTTCATTATGTTTGCTTATGCTTTTTGATTATGGGAGAAGAAAAAAAAGAAACAACTAAAAAAAAAAAAAACAAACAAACAACCACACAACACCAAAAAAAAAAACAACAGCTGCTTTTAACAAGATTAAAATCCATCTGAGACATGTGAAAGGTAGAACATGAGTCAAGTTCAGCAGAATTCTCATGGCAATCTAGCTCCAGCGCTGACTTAAAATTCATGTGACTTAAAAGCTCTGTGTGTCTGAAACAGGTATTCACAGATTTAAAAGGAAAAAAACAATACAAAACAAAAACCTCATCTTTATATCTCTGAATTCTTATTTCATGTGTCTTGTTCCAGGTGACAGTCTGATACAGTGTGACTCTGACAGGAGAGAGTGAGTAAGGTCCCTTCCCTTAGGATTCATATTTGTAAAAAGAAAGATATTTTAGCTCAGTCAAAAAGTAAACAAAACAAATAAGGACTCAGAGATGGGATTCAGTGTCCAGGCATTATGAGGAGAGTCTTGAAGCTCTTTTCCTCTTGTTGTGTCACAAATAGTTGCTCTGTATATTTCTGGGGGTTTTTTCCAGATTATGAAATTAGTTTACCAGTCCACAGGGACTATTGGGGATGCGGTATTTTCTCCTGTTTGGGTTCCTAGAAAGGTGCCAAGGAAAAGAGGAGAAGAATCAGCAAGTGCATGAAGAATAATCACAGCTGAAAATAAAGGTGTGTTATTTAGCTGTGGCTTTAGGCCTGTATAGATTTTTAACCTATAAAATAGACTATATTTCCTATAAAAAAATCCTATAAAAAAATAAAACTTTTTTTTTTGCCTAGGAGCAACACAAAAGCTGGGGCTCTTGGATCCATGGGAGGGGAGCATAAATAGTGCCTCTCCTTCAGGGACAAAAGTGCCTGGGCTGTGGAAAGTAAAAATGCTTTGTTGTCCCTTGGTCTACCCAAATAAGACATGCCAAAAAGCATAGCTGAGAAAGAAGGACCTTTTCCCAGCACAGATACACAGTGCATCAAAAGTGCCTTAGTTAGTTCAGCTGGGGCCCATGATTTCAACACCACTTTAAATATAAAATACTTTTGTCATGGAAAAATAGCATTGCTCATGTCTGTCCCTACTCTAATTCGATAAAGGATCTGGGGCCATGAACCAAAACTTGCTAAGAAGTCATCCCCCAAGAGCCACGTGGTTCATCCCAGATTTGGGGCGGATCTTCAGTTCAGGGAGTTGGGCTGGGAGGTCTCTGTGTTCCTCCCTTTGAGATGAAGGAGACAGGCAGAGCTGTGAAGGCAGAGATGTCTCCAGTCCTCGCCTGTGTCCTGGTTTTCCTGGCAGGCTGCTGGGGTTGCCAGCATCATGCCTGCCATAGCATGGGCAGGGTCTTCATTTGTCAGGAGAGCAAGGTGGTCCAGGTTCCCCGGGACATCCCTGCCAACGCCACCGAGCTGTAAGTAGGGAGAGGGAACGGTTGTGAGCACCAGCCTTGCTGCTGGCTCTCAAAGCAAACTGCTGCTTGGCCAGCCAAGGGTTGGGTTTGTAGGGACTCACTCGGCAGACTTACACCAGCTGTTTTGAAAGCTCAGCCCTTCCTCTGATGCGTGCTTAATTACATCTTGAAGCTCCTCTCTGCTACTCTGATCTTGCTCATTTTAAGATCTCTGTTAAGAAAAGATATGGTATGTTATAATGCAAAGTGCAGATTAAAGTTTAAACAAGCTTCCTTGGTGCTGTGACAGTAATTTGAAGCATAAAGTCTAAGCTTTCTTTACAGCTTGCTTTAACATTGTTGAAACGTGTAGTGCAACTTGTCTGACCCAAAAAACTTGATGATGAGTGTTCGTATTTTTTACTGCGGGAGCTTTCCAAAGGTTTGTGCTTGTTTGCCAAGAAGCAACTTAATGTTTTCTTTTTGAAATCACAAAGGCGTTACAGAAAGGACTCTGATAAACACTCAGAGAGCAGTCCTCTATCAGAGGAGCAGCACAACTGCAGTTGGAACGAACAGTGTAAAGACACCGTACTGTGTTACTCAAGGAAGGGTTTTATCTATCTTAAAACTTCTCTTTGTTTTCCATAAAGTAATGTGAGCAATCCTGTATGACAGCTGTTTTCTGTGTCAGTAGCACAGGCGAGCAAAAGAGCTTACGCAATGGCGAGTATGTAATTGTGCAAGTGACTGTTTTCAGTTTTATTTTTTTAAAGTAAATTATATCACCCCTTGCCTATATCCACAGCCATCTGATATTGTTAAGACCTAAAGCAAAAACAAAAGGAGTCCTGGATAAACCCTTTGATTAATAATTGGAGTGGCAAGTTTGGAGGGAGGATACAATGAAGAACGATATGTCAGTAGTTGGAAAAATATACTCCTACCCCAATTTTACACATCACAATATATCCATGGTTACTATCCCACAGTTTTCCTAGGTCAGAAGTTTTGTTTTGTTCAGAGGGAGGAGTTATGTGCACTGAATAAGTAGACTGCGGTGAAAACTTGAGAAAAATGCCTGTGTTAACCACAGAAGGTCAGTAAAAGTTTAAATCATTCTCGCAACTAGAGGGAAAAATAATCCATCTGTGATTTAGGTCATCTAAATCCTGAGTGAACTGTGCTCCAGGCATACACTGCTAATTTTGTTTAATTTTGCTTTGATTCTTTCTTTAGATTACACAGTTAAGGTCTGCCTTCTAGGTATTAATCAAAAGCAGTTTGTAATTATTTCTGTAAAGAAGTAGAGTTTAATATAGCCAAAAAGCACCTGTTAGTAAAATGGGATTTGCCCACAGCAGATCCTTGTTAACTTCTCAAGGGTTTGTTGAGGATGCTAATTTGTGGGTTCCTCAGCACAAGTGTGTATTCTCTGAAACAGGCAGACTATGATGTTAATGCTACTGAAAACAGCAAACAAATGCTTTCTTCTGGCAGCACTGTGCAAATACTGGAGTTAGAATCTCTCAGTTTGACACTCTCCTCTCTTACACCAACTTTTGGTTTTTCAGGATGCAATTCTTGTTCCGTTCAATCGGCGTAGCCTTGGGACTGATTTCAGCATGGTTTAAAAATTTGTCCATTAAAACTATATAGAGTTGCTTTGAATATATCAAATGTTAGTGTTACTAATGCCAAATACATTAGCTGAAGAGCTATTAAGGGACAGATAAACTTTATATTTTTCCTTCAAGGTCAAAGAAAGACTCTAGAAAGGTGCCTTTCTGTGCATCCATCTGCTGAGTGACCAGTGGGGTGATTCAGGTGACTAAAACAGACTTTATGGCTCCAGGTGCTGTTGCAAATTCACCCTTGGTAACAGAAAATGCTTGCTTTATGCTTCTTCAAAAAGCCTCAATGAGTCAAAAAGGTTTTAAAATCCATGTAGCAACTTGAGCGTGGATGGTCATGGTGTCTAAGGACCCTGTATCGGACACAAGCAGAGACTTCTTGCTAAATACAACTCTTGCAAGGTAGTTTTTTTCACTCAAGGTCTCACTCTGGGAGTGCTGGATGCAGTCTGTTTTCATTTGACATTAAGAAGGGGTATTTATTCAGTATACTTAGAGCTCTTCACCTTTTCTTATGTGGTCTTTATAACTTTCCTAAGCTATCCTAGTGTCCTTTCCTAGTGCCTTTTAGTTTAATAACATGCTAGTGAAAGCCTTGGAGAATGAACAGGAGCCTGGTTAAGCCTCAAGAACTTCTCCCATTGCTGTGTGTTCCTGTTCCACTACAGCTGTTTCTTAAGTTGGGATAATGGCATGTGGCAGCCAGCTCTGTTACTTGGTAAGAAAACTCAGGATAAAAGTAAAAATATTGCCCTCGACAACCATTATATCTGTTTTTTACCATAACTAATTTTTTTTTTTTTAAATTTTTTTTTTGAGGACTGGCCACTGACATGTGCTGCTATGATGGGTTTATTTCTGGTCAGATTGCTTCTTGGAGATTTACAAGCACTCTGCAGCTGGAAAGCTCTAAGTGTTTGCAGGGGAGACTGTGGTTATTAGTTGCTTTGCTGTATAATCTTTGCCTCAAAGAGGAGTTGGGTAGAAGAATTTTTGGCATTTTCTTATAGATACCGAAATGCCTGTGAGAAATGTGATGGCTCTGACTTACAACTCTGGAGATAATGCATGAGAAACAGGAGGCTGAAAGTTCAGAGGGGAAACGTAGGTTCATTTGTGTCAAAGTATTTACTATTAATTGCCTCACAGAGTGGGGGGGGGAGGGGAGCAACTCAGTAGTCACCTAAGGCAGTTTACTCCATGAAGTTTTAAAATCCAGTGTCAAGCTTTGTAATCCATCCTTCGTATTCACTAAGATTTGATTTAGTCATTAGAGGTCGTGCTTTGAGAAAGTAATGCAAACAAAAATAACTTTTTCTCAGGATAGAAAGGAACCTTCCTAATGTTTAGAAACTAGTTTAAGCAGAAATATACAACTCAACTGGGAATACAACTCAAAATACCAGGAAAATCTTAGTTATTCTCTTACAGCACCCTGCTTTGGTTTTGGGTTTCTCATCTCTGTAGTGCTTGAAATCTCTCTAATGGTATCCCAGGGAAATAGAGGTCTACCCCAGCAGCTCAGTGCGACTGTTTGAGCGGTGGACAAAGTAAAGCAACAGTACAAGGTAGCTTAAGAAGGGAGGCAAAAAAGGCTGCTTGGTCCAATTCTATTTGTAATCCTGCAGAGTTACGTGAGAGAAATGTTAATATCAGCAATTTACCTGTATCCTGTAACTAATGCTGTGATCAAAATGTATCAGGAAATCAAATTTGGTCATGTTGTATTGTTATATATATAAAGAGAAACTGCCTCCAACTCAGTGGCTTTCCTAATTTTCTCCTGCTCCTGAACTTTACTCCCTTGATGTTTAGCCCTCCTTAGCAAGCATGCAAGTGCAGCAGCCAACAGCAGCATGTAGATGTTGGCCAGTTGGTTCCTTCTGCCTAACTGTTTCCACACTGGGGAGGTGATATAAGAAACACCTCTTGGGAATGGAAGCTCCTCAAAAAAAGCTTGCAAACTTGGATATGTGACTCATCTAATTAAAAGGAATTGTTTAATGTGTTAGCATGCCAGAGGCTTCAACAGCAGAGTGGTGCCAGTTTTAGAAAGGAGCAACTGAGATGACTGAAATAATTGATGACAGAGACGGTCCATCATTTGACATCCATCTGTCAAAGTGCTATCTAAGAGGAAACTACAGATAAAATAAAGAAGGTCTAGGCTTGATCAGATGGTGTTTTGTATTTTAAAAACCATTCTCTGGCTGCACTAGCCATTGTCAGAGCTGTTTAGAGGTATGTTATATGTAGTGTTTACTCCCGAGCATCTGCAAACTAGAAACAGTGGGATTTTTTACTTGCTCTCTGCATAGGTGTTTTTGTACAATTGCTCAAGGATATTTATTTTAGACTATCAAGTCAAGGCTGAGTAGATGTCTGACCACTAAAACAGTGGTTGCCTTGAAATAACAATTTCTGTGTTAGATACTGAGTCAGATGTGCTTCCCCACAACAGAAGCTGCAAATGATGTGAACAGTAGCTGCAGCATTGTTACTGACAGCAACAATTAGGTTGTTGGGGGGTTTTTTATGCTTTCACACTTAAAGTTGAAATTACAATGAAACCTGCAAGCAATTACAGTTCTTGCTCAGATGTTTATACTGCTGGACTGATCTTTATCTAGGACAGACAAGGTGTATAGAGGATAAAGTAAGGTGGCAAAATGATGACCCATGAAGCTTTCAAGTCACTGTGTTATGATGGTTAATCATATAGTTAATCAATAAACACACATATTATCAGAAGGGGATAAGGAAATTTGCAGAGCAGAGCATATTGAGAATATATTACATTGTATATAAAGCTTTTTTTTTTTAATTTAGACCAGCTTTGCTTTGATAGGGTAGAAAAAAGTCTGCAGTTAGTGCTACATTCTTCTCTTCCTGAATTTATGATCAGTTCATACTTTGCAGCAGAAAGCTGTAGAGGTTGCTGTACAATCACTGGCTGTATATCGGTGGAGTGGTCCAACAATTACACTGGATTCTATATTTGACATTTTCATTGAGAAGATAAAAAGAAATGGGCAGAGCATCAGAGAGGAAAAAGAAAAGGAAGAAAGTGACACTAAAGGATAATAAACTCTGCAGGGCAGATCCTCAGCTAATATAAATTACCAAGTATATATCTCTAGAAATATCCCATTTCCAAAACTTTACAAGCTTTTCAACACGAGGAGGTATGCTGCACCCAATAGGAACTGCTTTGCAGTAGAGTACTCTGCTGCCTTACTCGTGATGCTACGGCAATGATGCATCTATGAGAGACATATGGTCGAGTCTGAGGAGGTATAGATGTGTGCGTATGTTTCTAATGTATTTTTGCAATTAAATTCACTTGAAATTTTAATGGCAAGTATATGATTTGTTAAATTACTAAGCTTTTTGCAGGGAAACACAATGAAAGCCAAAACTGGATTTTGTTTGCATGCAGCATTGAGCGGGTACCAAGGTCTATGCCAAGTGATGCCCTTTGCTGGGGTCAGCTACAGAGAAATTCGTTCAATGTATGATTTCTGACTTTTACAGCAGCCTCTGTCTCGCACATACAAACAAAAGAACGGGGGTCTATGTCACATCCTCACATGTCTAATATCAGGCAAAATGGGTTCCTGGGGCTGGTCAGCTCCATGTCTTGAAATAAAGCCTCTCTCTCAAACATTTTACATATATTCTGCTTCAGTTCCTACAAAGAATCAAAACTTGCTTATTGAATGAGATTATCATCAATGTTTTTCTAAAGCGTTTGGAAGATTAAACTAGTCATTTGTAGGTGTTACATTTTCTTGTCTTGAATATGGTGTCTTCCTCTTGGGTGTCTCCCCATTCAAATCTTGTTTCATATAATTATAACCTAGGAGAGTTTGACGTTAATACTATTCATGAGATGCAAGCTCATAAATAGCAAGGTTTAGCGTAGAGGTACAGCAAGAGAGAAAAGCTCTATTAAGATCAGAAATAAGTAGTTTTAAACTAAAATGTGGTTAAAATTGAGAAGTTGATGAGCCTAGTTGATGAACCTAAGTACAAAGTAGGATGGAGGTCTGTCTTTTACTTCTCCAACAAGCACATGAATCACAAAACAGATTTGAGGAGTCATGAATTCAGTGGTGTCATGCAGCAGTTCATTTCCTTTACTCTGAATGGTATGTCACGCTAAACTCTTCAACAGTATGGATGATTTCCTAGCTTCATTTACTCCCCTTAGTGCAGCTTCTCGCAACTCATCAGTTTTCACTGCACAGAATTAAAATGCTGTATTTTAGACTTTGTTGCCTTCTCTTTCCTAATATTAAAATGTATTAACTTCATCTCTCATTCCACCCAGGGAGGCCAAGACACTTTGGCACAGGAAATCCTATTGGTGCTCAAAGGTGACTGTTGCTAGCTGGGAGAGCAGAGCAGTCAGAGCTCTAGGGAAAAGTTTTGAAGGGTGCTTTTATGAATTTGAAAGACATTGAAGTGCTGACGTGTTTCTGTCTCAGCTTGGCTGTTGCCCTCCCATCCCTTACATAGAGAGCTCAGGGTACTTATACAGAGGGAGATGACCTAGCAGGGTACAAGCTGCTGTACTTTAAGAGCCACAGAACCAGGACAACTCATTAGTTATCCCTGTATCTGCATTTGTCCATGTAATATACTTTCAGTTCCTCACTTAGGTTTATAAATGGCAGCTTGGGAATCTGAGTTAATAATTTTCTGGATCTGGCCCTTAGCAAAGTCATATCAGCACTGCAGTCCTGAAGAATTAACACCTGCATTTCTGAGGTGTAACAGAGAAGAGATCTCCAACGGAAGATACCTTTAAAACTTCCAAATTAAATTCCTCTGGAAGAGTATCCCACACAAAATGTGTCACCTGATAAGCCAGGAGGACAGTCTGTTGTGCATCTCCAGTGTTTCCTTTGCAGATGCCAAGGGGATCTCCTCAGTCTGGCATGTCACTGAAAATACTGGGTATTTGGAGAGCTTAACAAGAGTGAAGGAAGAGGGTGGATAACAAATGCCACAAGAATAGAAAGGAGAGTTGCACAGAAGAGAGATGCCAACTAAATATACGTCCGGAAGGGGATAGCTGCTCTACCTGCCAGCAGTTTGTGTGCAGGAGGGGGTCCTGGAAAGCCGAGTTAAATTATCTAGCAAAGAAAAACAAACCAATATGTTAGGTACCCAACTGAGCAGCAGAAGATATCCATACAAAGTTCAACATGCCTCACTCTTCTAACTTGATGGCATTTTAGTTAGTTCTGCTTAACTTTCCCAAGTGTCCTTGTGCGGGCAAGCTAAAAGATAATTGGGGTAGGTTCACAGCTAATTTAAATTGTCATAGCTTCATTAACTCCAGTGGAAAGAACTAAGTTCATTTTCACTGTTTGGCTTTGGGGACCTCTATCAGCCATGTGTTGTTCATTTTGGCAGCAGCTGATTGGTAATTAATGTCTGTGTGTTTGGTAAACAAGCTACTTTCTGCACAAAAGACAGGTATTATTTTTCATAGCAGTCTATTAGTTTTACACAGTGAGGAGCAAGCACTTTGGTAGGAAAAGTCACTTTTCTTTGTTTAAGACCTTGACCTTTTCAGACAAAACCTGTAAATTATTTCACACTTTTTGCCTGTAGTTTTGAGTGGACTACTCTTATTAGCAGTGAAATTTAAGTCATTAAAATGAAGCTTATTTCAAATTATAGGTCAGAGTCAAGTCTGGATTTCATATAAGAGTAAAGAAAATGATCTCTTTTAATTGTCTGGCATGCACTTTAATGAGGAGCCCAATTTCTGCAGCTTCCTTGATTTTGGGGGTCTAGGGTCAGGAAATCTTGTGATTTGTTTGCTTTTGCTTAATGTTTTCTTCCAACTATTTTTACGTATTTCAGGAGCTCAGCCTGGAAGGTATGGATACTTCTTATCTCACATTACCATATCACTCCACTCAGATGCATTTGTTCCTGGTTAGCTAGAGGAGAATTTACAGGCTGCTATTATATACAGGGGAGATACGTTTGAGTGAAATGAAAACAGCCTTCAACCCAACTCAGGTGAACCAGTCTTTGTTTTTCATAAGTACATTGAGCTTTCTGAGCCTCTGTCTTTGCCTGGGCTAGCTAAATAATGCTATGTCCTTGTCTGTAACATATTCAGAACTTCCTAAAGACAGGGCAGCCTCAGTTTTAAACATATACCCACTGGGTGAGCTTCAGGCTGAAGCTTTCACCTCTGTCCGCTCTCTTATCTACTCAAGAATACAGCTACTAGTCAACATTTTAGCATATTTGCCTGGAAATCATGTTTTGTGAACATCTATGGAGCATTGCTCAGGTAGTGGTTCCACTATAGCACCCATGAGGATGTACTTTCTGATATGAATCTTTGTCCAAATACAATCAGTTAATCAGAATTAATTTATAAATATTTATTTGTAAGAAATCTGTGGATCTTCAGTGGTTTTCAAAAAAACTCTACATGCATAAACATGCAGTGGGGAAAGCTTCCAAGTTTTCAGTGTTTGCTTCATCTTTTGTTTGAGAATGGAGCAAGGAAGGAATATACTTTAAAATGATGGTTAGCAGATTTTTATTTTTTTTTAATTTGAAATAGTAGTGTGCAATGAAGAACTGGATTGACTGTGTAAAGACTGAAAAAGAAAGCGGTTCTTGTTTTCTCAGGAGAATTTCTGATGTCCTGTATTCATGTTCTAAACATAACACTGTGGGATGGGGTGGAATATTCATAAAGCAACCTCCCCTCACCCCAAAACCAGATCCTACCCAAAGAAGTGAAGGGAATAGTGTGTTTATCCTCTTCCTCCACTGGCTTGACTCTGGGGAAAGAGGATGCGAATGGAAAACAGTAACACTTACCTGTAGCTGTGACTGATAAAATGGCCAATGCTCAGGTGGGAGAGAGTAGCAATGGGAGGAGGGACTGTCTGCCTGTCCCTTATTCCCCAAACCAGGAGTATGGGATGGGAAGAAGCGATACATGGTTATTTGGGGTTGATTTTCCTCACTGAAAAGGATTGTTGTATGGGCAGGCTAAGGAGTATAGTGCTTTTTTTTACACACCTTCTGAAAGCCTTTTAATGGTTTTAGATTCTGTGCAATGCCTTGTGCTTAGAAATGATCCCTGGTGTAATGCTCTTGCCTGCCCTTGGCTTTGGATTTCAGTGCTAACTTCAGGGTAAGCTTTGATTTCTTTTTACGTTTGTACCATCACGTGATATAAATATATTAGGAGATTGCCTTTAGTAGCCTAATAAGCATTTTTGAGGAAAGAGCCTTTGTCAAAGGGCATCCTATTTAATGGGAAGCGCTCATGTCTGTGAGAGTCACGAACATTCACTGAGGTAAGAAAGCAAATCCATCTCCATCAGTGGAAGCCCTGCCTGTGCTGCTTTCCCTGGCATCTCCAGTTTCTCCATAGCTGCAAAAAAAGAGCATAGATCAGCCAAATCCATTTTTTCCTTCTTGTTAACTACTGGGAAGTGATCAATTCT
>NW_010297405.1:20537-93892 GCF_000700745.2 Antrostomus carolinensis | reverse complement strand
TATATAAACATACAGAAATTTCTGAAGAAGCAAGGTGTAAGAAGAGCGGCTATAAACCCCCCTACTATGGGAAGAGAAAGGATTGATGCTAAAAAACCTGTCTTGTTCCCAAAGTTTTCTTTGACCAACAGAGCTGCTATGGAAGTTTTTGCTTTTCTTTTTTTGGCAAGTAGAGAGTCATAAAAGAAGTACAGACTGTGTCAGAAAATGACAGCAAAACAAGAAATGCCCTGGCAGAGCAACAACTCTCTCTAGGTGGAATTGCTGGTTTGGGGAAATACTCACTGTATCCAAATCCCAGGAGCTGTAATTTCCTATCTGCATTATATTGTTGCCATGGCAGATGAAGCCCAGACCTTATTCTTCAGTCCTTTGAAATCGATGTTAGTGGCCCCTGTGAGGGAATACTCTACAAGAAAATCAAAGGTTTGATTCCATGAGCATTTGTATGCATCCTTATTGCTTGCCCCAGCAGCTCCGCTTCTTTCCAGTGGGACGAATCGCAGGTGTGAAACTACCCATCTGTATGTATTTGCAGATTCAGGACTTTCTGCTGTTGCAGCAGACAGGAAACCACTCCAGGGAAAAATAAAATGGGTGTTGAAAGCACAAGTTAAATGGGTAGCCAATTGTTTAAATTTATTTTAAATTATTAGGGGAGATTTTAATTGTTTTAATGAACCATATGGAAATGATAAGATTTTCTTAGGGCTCACAAAGTTTTCTATAAATATTAACAGATTTCACAACATTCCTGGTAAGTGTGTAAACATAATTTTATCCATTACAGAAACAGCAAAGCTATAGGATAAGCAATTTCCCAAGAGTACAGGGTTACAAATCAGTGGTTTGGCTGGGTCTATAACCCCTTAAAGACCTTATTCACCAAACCATATTCCTGTGGCAATATATTTTATTAAAAAAAAAAAAAAAACCTCTTGCACATTCATATTCCTTTCCAATAACTATTTCTCATCACAGGAAGGCTTTATGCTCAGCAGCATGAAGCGCAGACCTGCTGCTTTGAATTTCCTATATAAGGGAGTACAAAGTCATAGTTCTACTATTTTTTTAATGTGCAAGTGATGCGTATACAGTTTCAGGGTTTTTTCCTCCTCAAATATATTTTTACTGATGTGGTCCCTCTGCATCATCACCTTTTCTGCTTTCTTCATTTCTTTACTTTTCTTGTATCTGTTTCTGTCACTGCATTAGAAGAGCAGCATTTCACAGGAGTGTTACAGTCAGTAACGTTATTAAAGACAGCTGAGGTGGCAATTTTTGTGGGCATTTCAACTAGTGTGAACTGTTGGCTCAGTTATGGTCAGTAGGGTTGCCTATGGATCAATAACTGGAAGGTTTTCACCCCTTTGAGTTTAACTGCTATCTGTAATGTTTCTCCTTAGCCAGAGCCCTTCATAAATACATGAATGATGCATCTACAGGATTATTTTTTTAATATACAGTGTTCAGCAAGCAAACAGTATCACTCTGGCTTCCTTCATTTGCGTGCATGTTATTACTGTGTTATACTGGTATGGCAGTGTACTGCATGGGCCCACACCTGAGAAATCAGATTGTTTTTTGAGTGCTTTACCCTAGAAGTTGGAGCACATCCATCCAGGACTGTACAGGAACACCACACGGGCTGAACGTGGCGGCCTGCTTTTCCACAAAGGGCCTGTTGAGGAGCACTTGCCCTTGGACATCCTGATGCCCTGGTCTGGTGGGGACAGTCTTGTAGCTTCAGGGCTGTGGACCAGCAGCAGCCAGGGCTTTGCCATTTTGTTTGTTTGCCAGAGGTGCAAACTCTGTCTAGAAGAAACTCTCCAGTGGCGCTAGAAAACAGGGAGACTGGCTCTTTGTTGAAGGCTTTGATTTTTTTTTTTTTATTTTTTTTTCCCTTGCCCCCCTCCATGTCAGGCTGCCAAGAGGTGGCCTTGGTTCTAGGCGTAGATGCATCTGTTTGGAGTCCTCTGGACTGAACACACGTAGTGGTGGTTATCAGCTAAAATAGGGAATGAGGCAGGGGGTGCTTCAGAAGTTACTGCTTGCGTCTCCTTGAAGATTTTCTGCATTCCACAGAAATCTCGTTAACCTCTGCGTTGAAGGGATGGCAGGCTGCTATTTTTGTTAGCAGTGCCTGACTTGCCAGCTAGAGTACATCTTTACAATATTAATCATATAAAGGAGTTTATACATTTCTGTAAGATGCCTTATGCTAGTATCCTACTTCTATGAACAACAGCTTTGGGCTTCAGCCTATGTTGCATAGGATTGCTCAGTTTTGTTAGTCGGAACTCAACTGATTCAGATTGGCTTTCGATCCTAGAAACTCACAAGTCCCAGAAACCCTAATCTTCAATATGATATAAACTGCTTTTCTTAAAACTCTCTGAAGAAGGAAAAAGGTACACCTAGACTATATGGAGGTCTAAATCTCACCTTCACCATCAAGTATAGCATCAGTGTAGGAGTTTCCATGGCATTGAGTTCCCCCAGTTGGAAAGTCCTTTTCCAACACCAGTATCTGTATTTCAGTAGCTGCTGCAACAGAACCCAATGACCATGCTTCCTCTGCTAGCCTGCCTTAACAAGACCACAATTCCAAGTTTTGCTTGGCTTGCATGGTCATCTGAATGTTCTTTCTTCTTGTTGATCTTATTGAAGGGGTGATGATGGAAATTACTTTCCAGAAAAAAAATGGTGTCAAACTGATCACTAACTGCTCCCTCCTATCTCAGTGCTGACATAGCGATACTATGTGAGAGACTACTTCTGCCAGATAAAGGGATAATCAGCTGAAACATCTGTGTGTTTCAGAGGATTACCCTTGAGTGAAGGAGGTATGAAAATCAAAAAGCATACACAAAGGGAAACAATATGTTGGTTGTGGCTTTCTATGCTTTCACTGCATGTTATTTGCTCTTCTGTAACTCAAAATATGGGCCCTAAGTATTGTTTTGGTAAATGATAATAACAGTAACTCTTATACAAACTGCAACTTTGGCCAAAAGCAGCATAAAATAATTGTTTAAACACTGCAGTCTTACAAACAGAGCCCTAGGAAATAAACATCCTTTACAACTGTCAAACTTGGAGCAAATGTTCATTTTCTCATTGCCAGAAACATGCCTTAATCTGAGAAAGTGAGGGAGAATGACCACTTTCATGCCTACTCTTTGAACAGTCTATTTGTGCAAGAATACATATGGATGTTACATTGAAGAAAAAAAAAAAGGAAAAAATAAAGTGGTTGGTTAGTGAGATAATCAATAAATAATCAAAAGGGCTGAAATAACAAGCACTACATCTAACCCAACAGGTCAAGGGGTATAAATTAGTGGCACATTTTCTCAACAAAGTAATAAACTACAAAATTCATGCATGCTCTCATTTTTTGCAAAGCTAACTAATCTTTAAAACTTAAGAGACCTTTCACCATGTAAAACAGAGAAAAAAAAATAGGAGATTCTGCAAGGAAGCTGCAATTAGAGTAATGTAAAGTAATGATGCAGACCTTTGAAATAAATCTGAGGGAAAACTTTTAACAATTCTGGAAGGGTATGTGTGAAACAATGACATTTCAGGTTCGGTGATGATGCTGACTGTCATTTTTGCTGGCCCTAAAGCAAAACCAAACATGATTAACTAAGCCTGTCACAGCAAATTCTATCAGCTAGATAAGATGTACAGTACTTAATGTACAGTACATTGGTTGATTGTGGATGTCGCCAGTGAAGAATGTGAGGCCAACTCATTTTTTTGTTACCAACTCTGATCAGGACGATTCCATCTCTGCATAAAGAGATTATCATTGTGTTGCTGATATGTTAACCTCTGTTCCCGTTATTCAGGCTTATGCATGCATAAAAAGGTCTATCCAATACATGTTGAAAAATCAGTGGAAGAATTCTTACTGATTTCCATTAGATTGTGCCATAATTCTGGGCCCAGTCTTTCACTGCATTGCTTTAGCATTTGGTCATCAGTACTGAAGCGTGAGCTAATAAAAGTGAAGGAACTGTAGCCATGTTTTTCTCATAGATAGATGTGTATATAAAATGCGAGCATTAGATAAAGCCAAGTTCTTATACAAATTATACCCCTTTCATTACCTTCTGTCACAGCAAGTCATCATTGTTTTTAATTAAGGGAATGTCCTTAGACTGGCAAGATGTGCTGCTTCATGCTTTATCCCTGTTGGAAACATTTATTTCTTTTTCTAAATTTTAATATGAAATATCAGGGAGGTGGAAGGAGAGCAGAGGTTTCGGACACCCTGACAACTGGTACTGTATATTATGTTTCCGTAGCTCTCTCTTCAAGGTGAGCAGTCAAGATAAGCCAATGATCTGCAGCCCATCTAATTTATTTTTCCATCATTTTCTTAAGTTGTCTTATGCGCAATAGTCATTACAGTGTAAGTGACACTGCTGGGAAAATCAATTCTTCCTCACTGAATAGAAAATAACTTACACTACATTTGAATCATAATTGATATTTTGTTTATTTTGTCGAACTTGCAGTTAACTACTAACTACTTTGGCCAAGAAAGTTCTGTGTCTTCTGGCAAAGGCACTGCTTGCTGTAAAACCTTACGAAATCTTCTTCTAATTGAAATGTCATAAAAACCTCTTATGAATCTACACTGAATTTTCTGTCAGATGTTCAATATTATATCCTTGAAGATTAAAAAGTCTCTGAATATTTATTAGCAAGATGGAAGGCTATTCCAGATAGGCTTTGAACCATGCTCATCACTGGAGCATGTGAATGACTTTCAGCAGTATATCTGTCAGATATTCTATTATTATAAGATTATTATTCCCCTTTTGCTGTTTATCTGTAATTCAACCACAACAATGAAAAAGACTCTTATGTTCTATATGTGGGCACAAAGCCCACGTAACTGATGCCAGCTTTTCAACCTGAGGATGGATGGGAGTTAGCAGAGGTTATCAGCACCATGCATTGTTCTCACACCTCTAGAGCACCATGGGGTGTGCTAAAAACCTCTTTAGCTATACTGTATTTGATGAAATAAATTCAGGGCTAGTTGTTTATACTTGGCTTAATTTTAATGTGAAAGTTGTATTGGAGGAGGAAAAGGGTTTTAAAGTGCTTTAGTTCCCTGTGCTATGGAGCTGATGCTTGGTGTGTTCGGGATAAACCCCTGCTATGAAAGGGCAATTGAGGCTGATGTCTTGGTGATAAACAGTACAAGCCCTCCTTGCTTGTACACCACAAGCCTGGTGACCTGGGGTCCAACTGAGATTAAGAGAGCTCTTTGGAGCTGCACTATTCTTTTCCTGGGTTTCATTATTGGAGGAGGAGGCTACTATTAATTAAAACAAGCTTATCTGAGGTAGGGTCACCCCTTTTACCCTGAGTAAGGAGGTACCTAGGATTCTTCATTTTTCCCTGCCCTCATAATGTAGCAGGAGCGTCTATGTGCTGTACCCACATATTTTGATAACAGAGCTGGAGACCATCTCTGGCTGGGAGCACCCAAGCAGCTGGGTGTCAGGGCAGAATGGGGACCCCATTGCTGGCACCCTCCTGCTCGGCTCCTTAGTGACCCGGCCCTGGAGTGAGACACTGCAGCTTCCCCAGAACTGCCGAGTCCCTCTGAGAAAAATGAAACAAAACAAAAACACAAAGAGGAAAATGAGGTGCTTGTGTGCAAATGCTCTCTCTTGTTGCCAGAAACCTGACTGCAGTTAATGATGTCCCCTTCGCTCCCCTCCAGTGGGTAATCCTCGCCTGACTGTTTTAGGGGAGTGAGAACTCATGAACATTTTCTAACACCACTTCCTAACCTAATAGGTGGAAAAACAGTTTTCCAGTGATTTGAACAAGAATCTCTTCACCTGAGTGTTAAATCCCATATATAATGCAGGATACTTTGTGCTTGTTTGTCTATTTAGTTCTATCCTCCCTATAAATTCCTGTATTTATCTTCAGGACAAAGGATTCATTTCCTGATTTATTTATTAAATTTTTTTCCCCCCTTCTGGGCAGAGGAAAAAGAAAGGGAGGCTCTGTTTGTGTTTGCATAACCAGGAGCATTTTTAGGCTCTGTATCCAACTCGGTGTACAGCTGTTCTGGGAGAGATACTGAAAAGCTGCAAGTGGATTCTTGTGCCACCTTATCTCATTCAGACAAGAGAAGATACCCCTTGGCTTATAACGATAAGATACAGCCTTGATCGATTTGATCTGTGCTTTTGTCCTTCTTCATAATTTGAGCTATTGATTCTATTTATTAAAACTAATTTAAAAAACACAAGCCCTGAGTGCTCTGCTGTTCCAGATCAGGCTGCTCCAGGCTGTCTGATCTGAAGCTAATCCATTCACTGCTGATTTATTTTCACTCTGTTTTCAAGCAGAGTTCTCTTCTGTGTTTGCATTTTTTTTTGTCCTTTGTTTCTCTCTGAGAAAAAAGACATTTAATTTCACACCTCCAGTGGGAGCAGGGGGGTCTAGATTCCTTTTTTTGATATATGAAGTGAGCTCAGGAAAGTTTACCTGGCTCATATTCAGGCAGGTTTTGCTCAGATGGTGGCCCACTTTGTATTGCTCTCTATTGTCTTAAATCAAAGCACTACCTTTATGCTAGAAAAGAAGTCTGAGTATTTGCTTAAATGCACTCACCTTGCCATATTTGAGTTAAGGGGACTCACTGTGTTCCTGAATTAAGGACCAGCAGAGGAAGTCCTTTCCCTAATTCTTCCAGGATTGTCTAAGGGCTGGGGGATAGTTCTTGAAAAATAAATACCTTTGTTCAGACTTAAATCAAATAAAGCTCTTACTATTAAAAGCAGGTAAAAAATAAAGCCTTAAAGAACTAGGCATCTTTTAGCATTAAGCTGGATTTGAGTCTTTGACCAAGGACCAGCATTTAGTGACTTAGCAGTGTTCATTTACTGTCAGAGCATTTTGCTGGTAATGCTGTTGTAGCCTTCTTTCCCTTAGTTTGACACAATTGTTTCAACCTTCAAATTCTTCAGCTGGTTGGAAGCTCTCTGGGTGTCCTGCTTGCTCAGGGACTGCATCTCCCTGTTTGCTGCTGTAATGTATTCTTTCCACAGTAAAAGAACTCATAGTCTGTTTAATTTATCCTGAGGTCTGCTTAGTCATCTTCATAGTCTAAAGACTGTGATTTTTTCTGCAATATGTTGTAACTATCAGCTGGAATCAATTAGACAAAACATAAGCCTAGATATTTTCATGAAGAAAACTAGCATAGGGAAATAGCCTCAGAAGCCTTGGTCTGCTTTTAAAAAACTTTATGCTTTATTTCAGAACCCATAGGGACACAGAAAGATGGAGTCAATATTACTGAATATTTCTTTGTAGGTTAGAAATGCATTCCGTAGTGCAGTAGTGTAGTAGATATCTTTGCTTTGACTTGTGAGCCACAGGTAGAGTATTGATTGAATACTTGCTACAACCAGCATTTAAGGAAAACCACAGCTGTTCAGATACAGTAAGAAAGCTAAGCCTCTCAACTTGTTTATGGTGCCATCATGCTCCAAAACTGCACAGAGATGTTGTGTAGTCCAGCAAGGATCTCCTGACAGTAGTCAGTAGCATAAATTTGGCCCATCAACACCAGTCAAGGATATGCTAGATTCCCTTTCTACAATTCCTTTCCTTGCCCCCAGGCAGGAGTATAGCCCAGCAGCAGCAGATGATGATCAGTTTTTCTTCTGTTGGAAGGGATCCTCTGCTTTGCCTGCTCTCTCCCTGTGATATAAACCATGGCAAGTATCCTGCGTACAACAGGGATTCTTAAAAGCTGCTAAGGGTAGAGTAAGAATAGGACAAGCATTTAAGATGTATTACCACAGTACTTCTCCAGCCTCCAACTAATTCCAGTCCAGGGCATTGCCTGAAATTCATGTTCTTTATTTAGTGACCCTAATTTATCTCTCCTCAAATTACTTATACATTCTACCCATTAGCCCAAATCAGCTTCTTGCACCCAGGCAAGCTGCATGAAGGAGTTCTGGCAGTCCATGTGCACAGCATGAAGAGCCAGGTCTTCTTGTATGCTTTGAATCTAGCTGCCTCTGTCCTCAGCTCTAAGTTTTTGTAATGGAAGAGCATAGAAAGCTGCAGTCCTTGCCCACACTCTCTGGGACATTTTGTAGATGTCTATTATCCCTTTAAGCTTTCCACACTGAAAAGTCCCAGCCAAATTGATTACTCCTTTTATGGAAACCATATCATGTCTTTGATCAGCCTTATTGCCTTCCTCTTTACCTTTCCCAATACTCATATACCTTTTTTGAGATGAAAGGGAGCAGAACTGCACCTTCTATTCAAAGACTATGTGAACCACTGGGGTTTTTTACTGTAGAAAAGGAGGAGGAAGGTTTTAGAAAAAGAGTGCACCAAACGAGTCACACAAAACCTTTAGGCATTTAGAGTATTACAAGCCTGAGTCTGCTTTGTAGTCCTACCTCCCAAAGTGGCGGTGGGGAGGACAGTAAAGGACAACTTGAGATTCTGCAGTGGCATTGCATTTCCCCTGATTTTACAAAGATTATCAAAATGTCTTAGCAGAAGAATTTGTGGAGAGCTGAAACATTATTTTAATATTTTTATTATTAAATAATGCTGAAGCATTCTTTCCACATTTATTTTTGGAAATGTCCTGTAGAGCCAATTCCGTGCAATGAAATGGAATCTGAATGCTACACTGAAAACATTACCCCAATTCAGTTTTACCCTTTGATCTTCTGGCAAAGGGATGTAACTAATCCTTGAATTGCTTCAACCTAAGGAGCAACCCCTTCTCTGCAATGTACAAAAATTTGCACTAGCTGTTAATATTGATGAATATTTCAATGCTTCAATCTAGACAGAGACAGAGTGATAGAATAGGTGGTGTTTGCTTTTGCTGATCTGGGTGTGTCTCCACATTTTTGTGTTCCAGGCTGGCTGCAGTGCAGGTACTTTGCTAGTCTGATGTGTATCTCATTAGAGAGATGTGTTCCTCTCCAGCTCTGCCTGGCTCAGGGATGTCTTGAGTAGAGTGACTTCTTGGTAGTCAACCCTCTCCACATATTTTGCTTTCATATATTTATCCATTTCTTCTTGAATGCCTACCATCCACAGTGTCCTGTAGCGAGGAATTGCGTTGTTGAACTACATACTGTGTGAAGACTGAACTCCTTCTGCTTTGCAAATTTTCTCATCTAGCCTAGTCTTACTGCCCTGGGCATGTTTATCACCTTGCTCCTTACCCCCTTCGGTTATGACTGTGGTATGCAGGCCCTGTGCAGGTCTCTGTGGGATGCCATTCATGGCCTTCCTTCACTCAGATGACTGTTACATCTACCCTTATTTCTTCAAGTCAGGTCTTACCAAATTTTACATGAGAAGATGCCTATCACAGACACTTAAAGAGATGGTGACACAGTCAATTCAAGGAAGTTGATAGAAGGATGGAAGGGTGTGTAGGAAGGGGGTGGAATTCTAGGATTCATCCACTAATGTTAGATGTTGCAAAGGGTATATTTTCCCAGGCGTAACCGCTAAGCTCTTTCTTAGAGCTCTTTCATAACCTGCAGCTGTGCAATGAGGAGGTCAAGTTTCTTCTTTCTCTATTTCACTGTTTTGTCAGCCTCTTTAAGAGGGTCCACATATGTTTATTGTTTTTAAGTTCTCCATAAAGGGTTCATGTTCGAGAAGTACTCTGAAAGTGAAAGCACTAAGCACATCTTTATTCTGAATGGATGCTAGTGTTTCAGTTGCCAGTGTGGTCAAGCTGGTATCATTTGAAACAATATTACTCACTTTCAAATACATTAAAGATCCATGCTTGACACCAGTGCAGGTTTTGCCCTGTGTGTTTCTGGGAAGAAACCTGACAATGATAAAGGAAATAACACAGTTAGTATTTTTAAGGATTCTGGTACACTAGCTGCTGTGCTATATTTGTTCAGGAACACCATTTTAACATGTGGAAGGTAGATAGATAAACTCAGCATTTGCAGTGGCAGGCTAATTCTTGCTAATAGGAAAATGTAATTTAATATATATTTTTTTTTAGTACAAGGAGAAGTAATAAGGATTCTTTGCTTTGTCATTCCTTTTCTATCAAATTGATGATGTGTATGGGGAAGAGATCTCAATAACAGAGAAAGACTGTGAGGGAGAAGAGATGCTCTCAGGAGAGTGCAGGATGAAATTGAAAGTGTCCATCCCCTGCAATTCACATTCCTGTGAATGTTTCCCTCAACAATCTCTAATAGATGAGCTGAGAAAAGTTCTTGACATGGAAACTCTGTGGCTAGGAAGAACACCAGTGACATGGGGATGGGTGGTGAGCAATGGCAGTAAATGGGAATGTTTATAGGACTTGAATAAGATGTGCAAAGTGCATTACAGTGTGAGGACTAAGAGCTCTCTTATGCACACAGGAGTCTGTTGCTCACATTAATCTTGTGGGTGCTCCTGTTCTCAGTGTGCGGTGTGATTCATCCTTTTGCACAGGCACCCTGGAAATAGTGGAAGCATTGAGATTAGAGGAAGGCATGACCAGAGGGGATGAAAAGGAGATTTTGCTTCTTTGCATGCTGTTGGAACAACAAAAGGGGCAGATTTTTCACCTTTGTCATTTCTAGTGTTATTTCAAAACAGAAGTATTTAAAATTTAAACGTGCACTTCCGTATGTAAAAAGAAGGAAACGCTCCACTTGCTACAGTGGGAGAGAAAAGGGAGCATACAGCATAGGCCCAGCATATTTCTGTATTTCAGTATAGTTACATCAGCACAAGTCTAGCTGGTGCCCTGAGAAGGAATGCAGTATGCGCCATTTGCATCCAGGACCCCTACTTCGGGAGATGCTGTTTTCCCAAGAGTGCCAGTTGAGTTGGCTGTGTTTGGCACTCTGCTTTTTGGAAAATACAGCATATATTAGATAGCACAGAGAATATTTACTTTTAAAAAGCTCATGCTCAGATCCAGAGGAAAAGGGAATACGATCAAGTCTCTAAGTGCTGCTCCTTAAATGGTTTCTGACTGCTCCAGCATCAAGGAGTATCAGATATCTCATTACAACTTCAAACAAGCCTTTGTATGTATCCAAATTAATCCCAATATTTGGTGGGGACCCTGTTACTTATTAGGCTGTGTGTGCTAATTAGGGAATGCAACAGTGAGTATCTCTCTTTATTTTATTGATATTCTGTAATACTACAGCTGTGTCTCATTAAGCAATGTAGGTATAGTGCCTATGAGGATATGGATGAGAAAGGAGGTAAAAAGCACGCTAGCTCTTTCTAATGAATTTGTCAAGCAAGATAAATGACAGAGGTAAGTTATCTGGTACTTTGCTAAATAGCGATGGTTCAGCGAGACATTTTGCAGAATAGCTTTCCCTTTCTCTTTTACCTTTACTAACGCATCCATCCCAGAACTTAAGGAATTTTTTCCCTGGACAATATGTCTCAGTCCATAAATGTACTCTATCATGTATGGAGGGCCTGCCAACACAGAACGTCACAAGGTCTTAGAGGTAGGAACACTATACACAAAGAACACTTGTCACCTTTCTGTTATGACCTCAGCTGATGAACAAACCACTGTTCTCTCCCTGGTGTGGAATAAGATCTTTTTTGACACATCCTTGGGACAGGAAAAGAGTTGAAGTGATTGGCTGTATCAGAGCAGGGTGGCTATTCTTTCTTGGAATCAAAAGAGGGTAAAAAAGTCTTGAAGACAATACCTAAGAAGCCCACCATCTGGTTGGACCGTGGACATTTTCCATAAACCTCTTTGCCTCGACACATTGTAAAGAACACCAAGTAAAATGCTCTTTGTACAAGAATAAAATACCCAGTACTTGTACAATGCTCCTTTTGATAGGAAAGTATGCAGAAATATTAATATAAATAGATGTAACATTGAAAGTGTACTTGGAGTTAATTAATTTTTAATGGCTCCTTACCATAAAGATGGTTGCAGATATCAAGGTCAGATTTTAAGAAAGTTGCTCATTTATCACATGCTGTACATTTCTCAAAGGCCCATGAGAGTAAGCTGTGAGGAAAGAGGCTCTGCTCTTCTAAGAGTAGCGTAGTGTCTTACAGGATAATCGATACTAATAAAAGTATAGCTATTTGTAAAAATAAAGCAATCACTATTTTCTGGCTCTCTGTAACCAAGATGGGATAACTTCATTCACTCGTGTTATTTATCTTACACAAAACACTTTTCACAGCATGCCTTTGACATTAATAGAAGCAATTTTAACTGTGCTTTCAAGCTTACTGCTGGCCTTTTTTGTGGGTAACTCATTCCTAGCAGTTAAACTCTTCCTGGTTATGAACACGATAACTGTGATTCTGTTCATAGGCCTAAAGAGGACTTGTTTGTCGTTGCAATTTGTGTGCAGCAGCAAACCTTTTTTCTCAGTGTGTATGTACTGTAGAGGAATCCAGAGCTCTAGCTTTGCTTTGCTTTGCTCAAGCTCTGGGCAAGCTTAGAGAAAGGAGATCCTTCCTGCCGAGATGGCATTGCTTTGCAGTCTGCTTTATCTGCAGTGAGAGTGCAAGATGCAAACTTTGCCCTTTGACTTGCAGACACCCGGATCCACTGAAGGAACCAACGTTCTTGTGTCAGAGGGTGCCCTGCAGTAGGTTTGCTAAGGGCAGATGTCATTTGTTTGTTATGTATCTTGTCCATTACTGCTACTTGCACCTAAATCTTCAACAAAATTGTTTGTTATATGCTTTGCAAAATAAGTTAACGCACGTGAGCAACTGGTCTGAATAGTCACAGCTCTGTTCCTTTCCAGCTTTAGCTCAGCATAAAGCAACCCAGCCTAAGTACAGTGGAATAATTGCACTAAGTGTAGACCATTAAACATCTCAGATTAAGTAAAAGTCCTGGTATTGCATCTCTTTTTCTGATTGGGAATTTTGCAATCTTATGGGGGCTTTTTTTCCCCTCCACCTTGGTGGGTTGTTTTTGGTTGGGTTTTTTGTTTGGTTGGTTTGGTTTGGTTTTTTTTAATCCCCTATCTCCAGATTCATCCTAGCCTATTCAAGCAGAGGTATTTAAAAGCATCTTGGAGCTTTATTTTTAACTGCCTGCGCGTGTGACCTCAGAAAGAAACTATCTGCAGTATCATGTGGGGATGTACAGTGTTACTGAGGACAGTGTGTGCTTTGTCCAGAAATGAAAAGGCTATCAGTGCTGAGACTAAACATACCATGATTTTGGAAAACTAAGGCAGGGAGGAGGAAAGTAAGCTTTACAAGTATGTTGCTTGACCACTTTTGCAGTCTTACGGATTTTTTTTTTTTTTTCCCTCACAACAATTTTCTGTCCTTCCTTATCTCTCCTTATCAGCTGTTAGCTGCTGAGGGGCACTGTGTGCAACTTATTAGCTGACCTAAGCAAGGTCCCGGGGGAAAAACAAATCCCACAGCAACTTTGTGTGTGCCTGTGTGAGCAGCATCCCAGCTCTGGTGGGGAAATGGGCATTTTGTTATCCATGTTATGGTATTGTGGGCACTCTACAAGTGAAAAGCCAACAGGACATCAGCTGTGTGATCTTAAAATGCTTCCCTTCAGCTTTTTGTGGCTGAGTGGCATTATTACGCCGAGCAAGTATTCACTAAATTTAGCATAGGAATGCCATCAGTACTATTCATTATCCTTTTAATCTAATTCAAAAAAGAAAAGGAAATTGATTTTTCAGGGAGGCCACTGGTAAAGATTAAGGAGTGATTTTTCATGAGCTACTGCACATACTGCCTTTTAGATTCAGACCTGCAAAGCAGATGGGCATTGCTAATACTAATAACTTTATCATCACAGTTCTAATTGTATTTACTTTGTCTGTATATTGCTTTGTGTAATAGCGCACAAACCAAAATATTTTCTTTCCGAGAGGTGTACCTTACATCACTACCAATCCTGAAGAGATACCCAAGCAGTATACCTGAAAGGAGGACATGCACCCTCCCAGATTTATCCTGCATTTTTCAGTCAGATAGAATAATGGTTTTCCCTTGTATTGCTGAGCATGATGTTATAGGGTATGGAATATCTCCCTGGTTAGTTCAGGTCACCTGCCCACTGTGTCTCCCCCAGCCTATAGCCCATCCCCCAAGTGATTCACTGCAGGGGGCAAAGTGAGAAACGGAGAAACGGAGGCAACCTTGATGCTGTGCAAATACTGTTCAGTGAAAACTAGAAGATTAGGGTATTATCAGTACAGTTTTGGTAAAAAATCTAAATCACAGCACTGTATGAGCTGCCATGAAGAAAAAGTACTTTGTCCTAGACAGGGCCAGTACAGCCTTAAGCTCAGGAGGGGATCTTTGGTTTCTGTCTTCTACGTAAAATGTGTATTGCCTAATTTTTTCCTTGGAATAGTCACTTTTACCTGCTTTTATTATCCCACAAAAGGAATAAACCAGCTGCACAGCCTAGATAACTTCTCTTTTCACAAGCATTTGGAGGGGACAAGCAACCGATTTAAGCACATTAGAGGAATGTGGTGATCAGATGCTTCAAGCCAGATTGTGCGTATTAGCAAGGGATTTCAGTCTTTCTCTCTCGTAAGTCAATTTACATGTGTGTAAAGTAGGGGCGCTCAAATGCATGGTCCATGGTTCAGTGGAAAAAATGAATTGCAAAGCTCTCCGTTACTTAAGTGTGCCTGTGCCATCAGGGTCCCTTTTTAGAATGAATCTGTAGTTACATGCATAGTCATTACTGGAAAAATACTCTGCTTGGCTTTGGTTTTCCCTTAAGATGATGGCATAGGTCTCTGAAAAGACAAGCCACTAGGATGGTGGGAGCGGTGTTTTGTCACTTCTGGTGCTATTCTTTATGATTCTGTCAGCCTTATGAAGTCCCAACCTCAGCACCTCCTCAAATTGAGGCAGCTAATATAAATCTGTCTCTGTTTTAAAGTAAAGCCTTGCGAGTGTTGAAAATAGCTTTGCAGCATTATATGAATGCACTCTAAAAGCTTTAAAACCAGAAAGCAAATAAAAACAATCTTTTTGCATTTAGCTTGATTGTTTTTGGACCCTGATATTTTAACATCCGATTTATGAGTTTTGGACTCCTCTCTGCCTGCTGTTTGGAAGGTGAAGCCGTAGCTATGTCTGAAAGCAGCTACAAACTGCTTAATACATTACAGAGATCTTCCACCTAGGCAGCTGATTAGGAAGAATACTTTCATGTTCATAGATGCATATGCCTCTTCCTAGTGAGATATTTACTAAAACCAAACTCTAGTCATAATGAAGTAATACGGCAATGTGAACCCATTCAATAAGATGGGGGCTTACAAATGTTCTTCATAAATTTAAATTAAATCACATTTAACTCAAAGAAATCTCATTATTCATTCCAGTGAGAATTAGGACAAAAGTTTAGGGCCAAAATGACACAGCTTGATTGTTTTACACCATCTGGGTCTATTTGTCTCCTATTACAGCATGAAAAGGAAAACAGTTCTTCACTGTTTCATTGACTAATCAAGCAAAAGCGGAAAAAAAACAGGGGGCAGGATTTTGTTGATTTTTTCATTTAATCAAGAGCACACTAAATAGGTCATGGCATTGTTTTGCCTTCTCCTGATGTAAAGCAAAGACTCATCTGTTGCTTGTCTTGAAACCTGCAACATATCTCCAAAGCAAGAAGCAAGAACAAAGAAACAACCAAAAAAAATTACAAAGGGTAAATGAAATTTCACTGGAAATCTTTGTTTGACAAAATGTGCATTTCTGCAGAGGATTAGAAGGTCTATTCTATCATACATCAGTCTATTAGCTCAGAGATTAAAGTAAAATGTTCTTCAAAATCCTATCACATTTATTTCTTTGGAACTGAATTTGGTGATCTGTCGTTATGGTCACCCAGTCTTTTTGACTAATTTTATTTTCATTTGGTCCTTAAGTTATAAAGTTTATAGTATTGGCTTCATTCAGTTTATTTTAACATCGTGAATTTCCAATTTACATGAGCCAGGGAAGATAATTCTATAGTGCATTCACTTTCTGATTAATTGTGTGTGACTTAAGTAAATCTGAGAAATGAGCTTTAAAGATTGTTTTGAAAAACCTAAATTCAGCCATGCTTTATGAAACAGGTTTTTTTTTTTTTTTAACTAGTCTAATACCTGATAATCAGTGCAGTCCTTTGTTGTTCAAGGTTAGTGCCGGGGGAGGGGGGTGTTTGCCAGTGAAGGGAGCTGGGAGGAGGGGCCACCAGTGTGGTGCAGGAGTAAGTTCTGGTGGAGAACTACATCTTCATAATTATTCAAGAAAAAACTTGTGGGACCAGAGTCTGAGAAATAATTTGATGAATATGTAAAATACATCATTTTGCACATAAATGGCTAACCTCACAAACACAGTGTATTTACACTTATTTACTTAATATGCACACTTCACATGTTTCCTGTTAACTTTTTTTAGAGACATTTAGCAGAAATGACCATTATTGGTCCACTTTTTTACCTTGTAATTTACCAAGTCTTTTTAGTCACTCATACCTTGGGCACTAGATACTTGAATAATGACATCCAGTCTTCCATCCCGTCGTGAGGAGGTCAGCCTGATTTCTGTCACTGTATTCATGTGGGGCTGGCTGGAAGAATATTATTTTTTCTGGAGTGTTTTTTTTACCCTTTATGTCTTACGTTCTGTCTGTACTGCTTCAGCTGCAGAAGACTCTATTTTAGGAAAAGTTCAATAAATCTCTTCACAACTGGAAATGTTAGAGAGTTATTAGCAGTACCTGCTCATTTCTGTTGTTTGCATCATGTCCTCTATAGGTTCTGAGATTAAGTTGGCACTATGATAATTCTCTTATACTAGACACAGTCATACAGAAACAAGATGTATTTGGGTTGCTCGCTCTTCATGGTGATATAAAGTGGTGCAAGTCACCTGTGTCAGTGGCTTCATATTAGCTGAGACCCCACTGTTTTAAATAACCATGTTTAGATGTCTCTGTATAAATAGAAAAAAATCAGTAGGAAATAGTTCTATCCTAGTCCTGACAGGTCTTGCCTTAATTAGCAACATTTTTTCAGTAGTTTCATAACAGAAGAGTTTATTCATACCCATTCATGAGACAAACTCAAATGATATAATAAAAGAGGTACTTGAAAATGAAAAAGGGAAAAAACTGTGGGAATTGTTCATGTTCAATCCAGAGAAATATAATCTGATTTCAAGCTTACCTGTCCTTCCAGGTGTAAAAAGATATGCACAACAGAAAACAATTACTCTCACTCTCTTCTGAAAAACAGAAGTACGTAAAAATTAGTTAAATATTAATCAATGTTATATATTTAAATAAATATTTATATTATGATTTATAACACAGATATATATATATACACAGTGTAAGTGTGATTGTACAACTGCAGCAGACAACTTCACTTCTTGCCATTAAACTCCACAAGAATCACTTTCAATGGATGTATTTAAATCAGGATTTAGAAACCTCTCCTGGACATCAGGGTATGTATAGGAGCAACGGGCCAGACTTAAATCTAGCTTTTACTTCTGTATGTAAGGAATAACAACAGTTGATATTGACATTCTTCTATTTCTAGCCATTTGTATTGCCTTCTCATGATGCAGGATAACCGTGTCACCATTTGAGGTTTTTTTTCCTTTCCCGTACCTATTTCTGCTCTCTCATTTGTTAAGTTTTTGGTGGCTCCAACACTGGAGTCCTTACTGGGACTTCTGGGACATTCTGTAGCCCAAATAACATTAGGATCACTAAGCTTTGGACTTTTAAAAGTGGTTTGGTTTTTGTTGTGTTTTGTTTTTTTTTTTTTTTTAATTTGTCCCAGAGAAATCAGCTCTAACTATAATGCCTCTAGAGAGGATGGTAAGGTTAAGTTCCCCCTTGTCCTCTTTGGTGGTTTAAGGAGTCTAGCCCTGGCTGCACAATGCGTGACCCTAGCTAGGGAGAGGTCCCTTGGCTGCTGACCATCCTCCTGGGGCATGAAATATGGGAGTTTGCACTGGTGAGGGTGAGGGAGGACTTGACACCAGGACTCCCATTCCTTGTGTCTGAGCTTCAGCAGCCAGGGCTGTGTCAAGAGACAACAGTATCTTCCTCCCTCCTGGCAAAGCCTGCTGTGAGTCGGGGCTCCCTGTGTGTACTGAGGCTGGTGATATGCTCTGCATGCAGATTTTTGGATCACCTAACCTTCAGTCTAACCTTTCTTGTGCCTTATGTTGGGCATCTGGTTCTGGGTTTTCAATTCCATGCCGTGCACTCAGTGTCTAGGATTTTCAGTGCTTTTCTTGCTAAGTGCCTGGGCACTAACGTAATTTTTTAGGACCAAATACTGCATCTCTCCATTAAGCACATATTTTTTAAAGGATAGTTTTGTTTACTTGTTTGTCTTGACATGAAACATGCTTGAACAAAGGTGAGCTGTATTAATTTCTTTGACCCTAAAATAATGCCAGCAATAAAACCAAGGAAATGCTTTTCAATTATTTTCTCCATGTACCTCAGAAAGAATTGGTACTACAGGGCCAGTATCTCAAGTTAAGTACAGATTGATTCTTGGAGCCTAATTGGTGAGATTTATTGACAATACAGCATTTGGCTAGGTATAATAGACTCCTCCTATTCATTATACAGTTGATAATTCAACAAATAGCTGATTCTAATTTTCAGTGTTCGTTATACCATTAAAGCTGACTTTATTAGCCTACCCAGGGATGTTTAAAAACAATTAACCTTAATTTTTTTAAAGTGGAATGTGAGACTTCAGCTATTAAACTTCAATTCTACTTTAACTGCTCCAGGGCCTTAGACACGTGGCTCCTGAATTCTGGCACCTTATTAACGCAGGATAGCAGGGTATTCAACAAAGAAACTCAAGGTTTGATTTTTCACTTCTGTGTACTTGTGGTTTTCCTCATATAGGTAACCTCATCTCTGAATGAGGTTCCTTTCTTTTGTTTCAGGATCAATTCTTGTTGTGGTGAAGCATGACGTAGGCCAGTGTTTAATTAAAAAAAATGGCAAACTTGATGATCTGCACCTGCAGAGAGAGAATTCACTTTAGAATATTGCCATAAAAAAAATTACAGGTGCCTTTTCAGACAGAGCCTGCTTTCTAGGGCTCCAAAATTAGGCGTGCATTTCTACAAAGGAGAGTTTAGGAAAGGTTCCAAAGCAGATCAAAGTTAAAGAGTTTCCTGATGGTTCAGCTTTGTAGCACTAAGCCTGCTGGGTGTTCTGCAAGGATCCATTGTGCCTCGCTGCACCCTGAAAGCACAGCCGGAGCTTTGCATGCATTACACCCGCCGTGTTTTCAGCAGGGCTTTACAAATTGCCTAATCCAGGTTAGGCCTTTTCTGGAAGCTCTTTAATCCTTCTAACATTTGCATAACGATCTCAATATTGTAATTCTTGTGCGAGACTGTGTTGAAGCTCCTTCTGACTTACATTAATGATAGTACAAGAGTAATGGAATATGAAATTGACTTTATCATCTTTCAGGACTGAGAAGACCATAAATTTCAATGTTTAAAAAAGCGTGGGGCCAAGTTTACTCCCAATGTAATCACAGTGACTTCTCTAGAGCTAGTTGATGCATGCATTGACTTTGTCTCCCTTAAATAAATATTAACTCATATTTAGGAATCTAAATGAGGGGGTAGATTCTGCTAAAGACCTACAATTAAAAATTAGGAACCTTTTGCAGTGGTATTCTATAACAATATTTTTTTCCCTATGACTTTGATTAAAACATTATAATCTTCCATGAAAATTCTAAACTAATCAGCTGTAATAAAAAATAGATGAGGATTATATGAATACTTTATGTGAATGGTAAGAAAGTAAGTCTCGAGTTTTGAGGTATTGTGTTAAAATTTGCAGGACTACACAGTAGGCAATACCAGGCTGACTCCCCATTCCTGTCTTCCTACAGACATTACAATAAGGCAGCACAGACATGAGCTGAAAGGCAATCCCTAGCAGCCATACAACACCAGTTCTAAGATAATAATAAGGGAAGCTCTAGCAGGCATGCTCACTGAAAAAAAGACTTCCATAGTAATTCGCGAAACAATTTATTTCCATATCCCTGGGAAAGTAGATTAAGAAACTGAATCACAGGTTGATGTTCACGTATGTAACACAGGTGAGGTTTTTTTAAAAATGAAAATACCATTTTTTTAACAGCTATCATTTCATACAAGTACTATTGGATGTCATGTTTATTTTATTTGCTTCATGTTTAATACATGGGAGTTTGAATATTACTTTTGTTCTCAGCAGCAAATACAAAAATACAATATTTCTTCCTACAAAATCTCTGTGAGCTTCCTCATATCTCAGCTACTCTTTCTTGATCTGGCACCTAGTCATAAGAGTATCGTGTGAAGCATGTATTTTGATGAGCAGGTCATATTAATATATTCAATTCTTTGTGCTCACTACCTATGAATGATCAAATGCATGAAAGAAAGCAATTACCCAGATAACACTTTAATTCTGCAAGGAGTAGTAGATAGTCTACCTTTCATTTGCTGAGTACCATCAGAAGTTCTGTTGTCCTCTTTGGTTTCTGTGATAAAAAGAAATGAGTTCAGGTTAACAAAAAGGTTTATATGATATTTTAAATGTTTCTTCTTCATAAAGCATATTCTGTGACCTTTAAAAATTATTAAAATGTTGTCCTGGCGCATGTGTGATAGAGTTATGCATTCCAAAGTACTAATTTTGTGACACATTATGAACTAATTTGAAGAGAGACTGAGAAGCAATAAAGGGTATTAAAGTTGCACTGATGGGAGATAGTAACTGACTCTTTAAATTATCTGTGCGGCAGGTTAAGGCTTATCTTGCATGAGCATGCATGCACCACCTTACACCTTGTGTAAGCAGCTCACCCCAGTCTGGCTCCACAGGGCTGGTTCATCCTGTGCTTGAGCATCTCTCAAAAGAGAGATTGAGAGGAAAAAGATGTTTTCTCCTCCCAGTTCACAGCAAAGCTGTAGTGATTGGGCCTGGATTTCTTACTGAATCAAACAGGGAAATTGCAACTACTGATGGTTGCTATTTCCCCTGAGCAGCTCCAGCTGCTGAGCAGCCCGATACTGTACTGTAATTTTGGTCTGGGCAGGCAGTGGGAGCCCCATGAAGCCTTTACACATTACAGGTGTATTTAGACACTGAAGCCTTCACACTGAAGACTATCCTTGTACCTGTGCTAAAGGCCTCTCCTGTGCTGACAAGACTACCACGCATTCCTGTGTTGTCAATAGTGCATAATCACCACATTTTCTTTGTTTTCAGGAGATTTGTCCTCACCAAGATGAGAGTCATTCCAAAAGGAGCTTTTGCGGGACTTGGTGACCTAGAGAAAATGTATGTATGTTTTCAGTATTTACTAGGAAAAAACTATTTTACTTTAAAAAGCAGTTTCTGGTTGCAGCTCCTTTTACTGCCTGTGAGCAATCCCTTAACTCTGAGCTTCATCTAGTTTCATCTTTCTGTTAAAAAAAAAAAAAAAAAGAAACTTCTCTTTCTAAGACTACGTTCTAAAACATTATTGTCATAAATACATTTTATGTCAGCAAGCAGGCAGTCCTCGGTCAAAGGGTTGGTTCTGCATGGAATATCATTGCAATTAATAAATACAGTGCCATAGCAGAAGATCATGGGAGATTGATTTTTTTGAGAATTTTGTAATAGATTGATTTTTTTGAGAATTTTGTAATAGATTGGAATGAATCAGTGGGAGATTATGGAGAAAAGAACTCCTGTTCATAACAGGGCAGCCAATTCTCTTTTCAGTAATGAATAAATAGGATTGCTTTGTGCATGTTCAGACTCAGCTGGCAGGATGCATAAGAGAAGTTTATTATGGGCGATAGATCTGAAAATCTTAGCACGTAAAGGGAGTAAGCATCTAATTTCTATGAATTTTAGCAATAAGCCTGGAGATAAAAATATGAGCACCTTTGATGAACCTATGTATCATACATTTATTAACATACTATTGTGGATGTACTGCAGCCCTCCACCACTAGAAGGAAAAATACTTATTTTATGTTTCCTACTATTCTTTAGCAATGGAAAAATCTATGGATTAACTGGTGCTAGTACCAGAAATTATAATTGTCACTGTCCAACCTGAATGATTCTGGAGCGTGTACAATTTCTCTGAATTATTTCATATATGATCACATCACAACATTTTGTTTAGAAACACACCCAGTGCTTGCATCCTTACAGGAGAGGGTCACAAACAGGCTGTTCACCGAAGAGGAGTCTGAGTGGGAGTTGGGAAATGCACTTTAAAGTCAGTGCCTTTTAATGGCAAAACTAAAAAGGAATCAATTGACAATGTTTCTCTGCATCATTTCTACCATTTTCCCTCATACTCTTGAATAAGTAAAGGATTTAGCAAGAAGGTGAACACACCAGAATTTATGGTGAGGAAAGGGAAAGGATTTTGAACCTAGAGATGGATGGATGGATGAAGAACAAGCAGTGAACATGTCACAGAGATTGAAAAGCTTCTGGTCAGCAGCAAGTGGTAAAGCTCACATGGCTCCTGGCTTTTTTTGAAGCATGAGACCCATTTCAGGACATCACTGTAGGTTCAGGAGTCTTCTATTGGCAAGTGGTACACATTAAAAAGCCTCCAGTTGCTGCAGCCCACTCGTGGGTACAGACCCTCATAACCCCATCAAGCACTGCCGTAAACAGTCATTTTTCTTGAAAAAATAAAAAGAAAGTGTTAATTTTTGTGGCCAAGAGTTACTGGCACTTGTTTCTCCCCAGTCCTGCAGGGTTCTTTTTAGCCTAGCTCTTGTGGAAAATCATTGAGCTCTCTGGACTATGAAGTGATGCAAAGTGCGTTGTAAACCGCTCCCATTGTCTTTAATTACTGAGAAACCATATGTCAAATATGTATGAAGGTAGTGATTGCATTGAATAGGATGTCTCTAAGTAGTGATTTATTGTTAACTAAAAGAATTATATATGGAAATCAGCTCAATTTGAAAATATATCTATGTACTATTAGTACATGGAAGAGAAATGGGGACAGAGTTTATAGCAAAACATCCTTGAAAATAGAAGTGTGATAAATATGTAAATGAGACCAATCAACATCAACAAAGATGCGGTATTTGCAGATGATATGACAAACAGATAAAATCTGAAATAGCTCACAAATCCTAAACCTAACCCATAAAACATTAATCAGTAATATTCATGATAATGTAGGGACAAAAAGTGTATAATCAAATGATAGATTTGCATATAAAAACACAGCCTTTGTATGAAAGCCTTTTTACAGTTGCAAGATCATGCACAGAATGGAAGATTAAAGCAAACAGTAGTCTATTTAAGGAAAATAGCTATTAATAATGTGATACCTCCATACAGTAAAATGTAGATAGCCTGATGTATACAAATGAGATACTTCAATGAAATGTACGTATGTGCTCACCTAGAACTAAATAGACTAAAAAATAAGAGAGTGACAATATTTCCTGAATGTGTTACTGAAGAAAAACAGTATCTTATATAGTCCAGCATATCTGTACACATGGTTTTTATCATTACTAGATCATTTTTGGCCATGTTTCTGGGAACAGTCTAGATTTTAAAGCCCAGAAGTTGCAAGGAAATGGTGGTCTTTGGAATCATCCACTGGGGATGAGCTGGTTGAGTACCACATAAATCAGAGTTGAATCCTCTGTGAGAATCTTAAATCTGTTGTATTTACGTCCAAAGTGAAGGAAGGCTTTTGAATACAGTGGCCAAAAAATTCTGATTTTTGAAGAAAAATCATTCAATAACACTTTTCAGTGTTCCTGCTTTCTCTATGCATTTTAGTTTCTTCCTAAACACCCGAACAGCTGAGAGTTCTGAACAGATGTATTTTGCCAGAAAATGTTAAATTTTTCCAGATACTTCTAGTGATGGTCCAGTCACAGTACCCAGGAAAGATCCTAGTTTGTTTTCCATTTGAACTGTCCGAGGACTTTCCAGAATGGACACTGGTGACCATGCCTCATAATGGAAAAAAATAGCGTGACCTGGAAATTTCAGCATGGAGCACCTGATCTGCCTTCTTGTGAAGCTCCAGTTTTAGTTTAGACAAAATCTTTTCGTTTTCATCTGGTATTTTTTTTTATTTGCCAAAATACAGACTGGAATTTTATTGGAAAAATTGACACTGGAATACTTTGCCATTTTGAAGGTTTTTGAAAGAATGAGAGCTCATTTGAACCATCTCTAGCTTGTCATTATGTTCTCATCCATCTAAATTCCTTCAGTTACTGAAAAACCATGAAATGTCCATTCATATAGAGAAACAACTTTCCCTGAGTGTGTTCTAGGAGACAGAACTCCTTTTCTTCTTAGGTAAAATGTTTAAAGTTATGGAATATATTGACAGGCTCTAATTATCTGAGATTTCTCTTACTAAAGGTGCAACTTGAATTTTCTTACAGAAAACTACTTCAGAAATCCACAGATCTGAGGAACAACCTAACCAGCTTGTTGCTAGCAGCTCTCTGACTTCTGCACAGCTCTAGCTTTGTGTTAATTTTGCAAATAGGTGTTCAGGGAAGCAGATTAGTTATTCTCGCTACTTGTTTGGTCTGCTCCTAAGTTTTAGCCAACTGAAACGTGGCAGCTCATCTGGACTCCTGCTTAACCAACCCATTTACGCTCCCAGAACTAATTAACCCTCCAGATACTAAATTAAAAAGCAGCCCCATGCAGGCACATACCTGGCAAAATCAATTCAATATGCTCTGCAGCTGCTACGTCGTCTTCAGCCCCCATTGAAAGTGCTTAATTTGGAGCAGAGACAGTCTGAAGCAATATTAAGTCTCCCTTTTTCTCTTGCTAAGTTTCCTGCTGTTGCTACAAGGTAGCAAAGTAGATTTGTGAATGTTGGTCTAACAAGGCCTGATTTGTGCATCGTTTTTATAGGAAGTTCGGTCTGACTGCCTTACCCTGTACAAGCCAAAGAGGATTCACACCTGTATGCTGAGGCACCATCCCCTTGAAAAATCATCATCTGTTATTTATTCTTTTGAAGGATTTAAGCTAAAACATAATGCTTCATTTCATAATTCAATCTCAAATCCAACCTGTGTGCAGCCCAAGGAAATTCAGCCATATGGATGAAGTACATTGTGAACTAGAAGATGTAACAAAGAAAAACATCATTATTGACCCTGTTTTGTATTTTGGAGTAATAGAGGAAGGGCATTTCTTTAACCGATTTTGGCAAAGACACATTTTAAGAACATGAACTATGCTATGGTTAACAGAGCTTGATGAGCTAAATCCTTGATGAGCTCTGAAAATCCTGGAAAGCTAAAACTTTTAGGGTTGTGGGAATCTGCCAGAGTTGACACTCCTGGAAACTGAAGTCTTCTGTCTATGGAAGACAGCATGAATATATGCACCACCTATCTACAGCTTCCTCATGAATTTGTAGAGAAGATGGCTCTGAATTATGCATTTACTTAATCACTCAGTGCATTCAAGCTTTTATTTTTTTTTTTTTCTGAGACTGTTGATCCAGTGATGGTTCAAATAAACAAATGCTGCTAGTCTGTGACCTATATACATGAGCACCAGCTTATTACATATACAACAACCTACCTGATGTGTGGTGCTAAAATCTCTCCTGTTTGCCCCTGTAAGCTAAAAGGCAGGTCACACTTTCCTTTGACTTAATTAGATCAGACTGAGTTACCATTTATGTTTTATCTAAACCGAGGGAGGTACTTAAGGACAGTGGAGACCACTCAGTATTTTGAGGCATGTGCTAAAGTGCATTGCTGAATCAAGGCGTATCTCTCTTCCTGCAAGTGGGGAAGGAGCAAAGTTCTTGCCTTGATTGTAAAAGTCTCATCAGGATAATTTGGCATAATGGGAAGTCTTCACTTTTTTTAGCAAGTTTTAACAACCTGGTAAATTTGTCGATTTACTGTCCAGACCTTCTTCAACAGTAGCCATCAAAAGCTGCCTGGGCTAGAAAATGGCTAAGGGATGTCCATCATCCCATGGGCTCCTGAAATTGGTTTCATTCAGCCCCAGCATGTGATTCTGTAATACCTGACAGTATATAGTCCAAAAAGATGGGAAGGAAGGGGATGCATGATCTGCTGTGATACCCAAGTTAAATAGTACATATTTACAAAAATATTTATTTATATCCCTAAGGTGAAAGGAGGATTCTGTGTACCAAAATACTTACTGAATCAGGTAACAATCATACGTTGGTAATAAATACTCCAGGGTATATTCTTAAGGTGCAACTATATGGATATTAAATTCTAATTTACATTTATAGGAAGTTATGTGTAACATTCTGCATCTTAAGGGCAGGGCATGAAAATAAGTATGCTACTTAATGCATGTAAATTAGCCTAAATATGCATTTTCTCTCAGGGAACAGAGGACTACAGTTCAAAAACGTTAAGGCAAGTAACCAGTATAATCAAAGAAATTCAAAGTTCAGGCTGACATGCTGCAGTATAAATGTTTTAATGGGGCCACTGTTACAACATGGGGCTTTCCCCTCTGTCTGTCTGGTCTAATCCTGCGTGAGCCAGTGGGCACCAAATGCAGCTCAGCCACCACTGGCTGGTGGTAGGGCAGTGAGCAATCACAGGAGGCTTCCGGACTCCTGTGGGTGGACGTGCAAGCCCCAGATGCCCCCATTGCAGCAGGCTGTCCGGGTCTGATGGCAATCAGTGGTTTTAAACTGGCTCTTTTCAATACTGGAGGGGTTGTTTGCACTTCAAGCCTCTGGTCCTGCAGCAAAATCATGTAAGAAAGCTTATCTTCTCCTGTATACACCATATGCATTCCTCAGCCCAACAGCATCTGGGGTGTCAGTCTTAATTTGCCTATCGCTACACTCTGCCCTTTGAAACGGGTTCCCACAAATGGGATTTGAAAGGCAAACAGCTACATGAGTTCCTCCCAGGGGTCCTGTAACACATCAGTGGCGGAGGAGCTGGGCAAAGCAGTGCCTTGTACCACGGTCTCTTGGTATGGCTGTGAGTAGCTTGGGTACTTTTTCTTCTTGAAGGAATGCCATTGCTTCAGATGAATCTCCTGCACACTTTGCAAGTATCATCCCTTGGACAGAAAACTTAAGCATTTAGTATGAACACATAGGAAGCCTGGTGTGTTCTTAATTCTGTTTATTTCCTGAAAGTAGAAGTTATTCCTTGTGTTCTAAACATAATAAGTAATGAATGAAGACTAGGTGGTTTTGTTATAATCTATAAACATCTTGCTGCATCATCACCTGGTGTTCTGCTTTTCCCTATCGAAGCTTATCTGTGGAAGAGATACTACACTTGCAGTTATTGTTGTCATCTTGCACAATTACAAAAAAGTGAAGTGGAAATTTATTGTTCGTGTCGGTAACTCACTGCTGATGTCAAAGAGCAGAGATTTTAATTACAGCTTTGTTATATTTCAGTAAATGAATAACCTGATCTCCATCTTTTTCTGGTGCTTGAGCAGAACAAAATTACAAATGAAGTAAAAACCCTTAAAAGAAGAAGCTAGGAAATGTAAAATCAATTCATACTGTCCATATCAACATTTGCTAACTTTTCTATTTAAACAGTCCCAGAAAACCATGCTACTATTTGCATATTTTAATTGAAACATGTTAGAGTACAAGAAAGGAAGTATTCCATAATTCTTTTTGGTATCTTGATGCTTGCTTTCTTTGATAAAATAGATTTAGAAAGAAAAAAAGAGAAAATATATTTTGTCATTACTTCCTTTTGTTGCGCAAGAGTGAGTTTGGTGGTAATGAACTGTTAGCAGAATCTTTATTTGTTAACTGCATTGGTATGAAGCCAGCATTAGAGACTGAAGTATTTAATGGAAGAATCATCCTGGACATAATTTCTGGTCCCTGCTTTATAGCTGTCTAGACACAGAGAGAGGTAAAGCAAAAAAAAGGGAAATCCACCTGCCTGAATGTATGCTAAATGCTTTAATGCCTCTCCCCAGTGACATACTGTTCAGATTACCTGAAATCATAGAAGGCAAAACGTGGGCAAATGCTTGTGTGAGTTCCCACTCTTCTCTTTAGGAGGAAACTTTGATCCGATGTTCCTCTACCTTCCTCTACACAAACAAATCAGATTAAGTGCAGGCTAAATTAAGATAGCTCTTCACATATCTAAATGTGGGCTCTGAAGTAGCCTCATTCATTCAAAATGAGATTTGAGAGTGAATGCACAGGTCTAAAAAAAAAAAAAAAAAAAAGGGCTCAACCCAGTAGTCAAAAAAACCCCCTCAAAATGAAAATGTTAGGAATTACTAAGATTTTTTTCTCAGGTATTAAGATTATTTCTCAATAGGCTTGCCCTGCTCTTACAATGTTTTCTGGGCCTCCCCTACCACTGCTAGAGCTCCTAGGCCAGATGGACTGCAGGTTTGCTGCGCTGTGGTTATTCATAGGGAGATATTTGCTTTCTCCAAATCATTCAGTTTTGCAAGGCAGCCTCAGTCCAAGTCCTTGCATCAGAGGCACGAAGCTGATTATTGCAACTGATAAATATAGCAAGGAGCCTCAGAACTGATAGTCATCCCATGGTGCAGAATTACTATAATCTTTCTTTTCTTCTGAAGGATATGCTTTATGCATGCTGAAGAGGCTGATATGTCCACTTACTGATCAACTTCAGTAAGATTCATCTCAGGTGCTCTTGGGTGGGTTTTTTATATCAAAAGGGGCCAGAACCGGTGTTGTAATATGTAAGACGACTGCTGACAGAGTTCAAATTTTTTCCCAAAAATGTGTCACTTCTTCAGTTTCCATCTCTTTTGAAGTAAAGGAAGGTTCAAGTTGTATTTTATTATGAGATTCTTGTACTTTCCAAGTAGATTCAGTGACCATCTAAGTGACTTTGTAAATATAAAAATACATATTTGCTAAGAAACATAAAATAGTTCTTAAGCTGGATGAGTGATACATTTATTAAACTTAAGTATGTGTATCAGAAAATGAAATGAGAACTCAGAATTGCTGGCTCTACTTACTTTTTACATTTTCAAATGTAATTCATAGCTCATACACAGCAAAAGATGGTTCTTCTCAAGTGATGTTTCAGAATATTTTGCTTTATATAATTACCTTTTTCTTGATAAAATAAGTATATTCAGTTCTAATATCCCTAAATAATTTGTAAAAAATAAAAAATAATTCTCTTTTGCATATTAGTTGAATATTAACTCCGAAATTTGTGGATAGAATTCAGAATGAAATGTATTGACTTGAAAACAAAGAGAACTGTAAATACAAAATTAAGATTAAAACAAAATTAATACAAGTAAGCAGCATCAAAGTAAAATGTTTAAGAGTTGTAAGAGGATTAATATAAAAGGTCTTATTTCTACCAAAAAAACAAAACCAAAAACACCTCATATGAAATCAAATAACAAAGCAATTCTGAAAGAAAACACGTGTATTCAGAATTACAGCGGTTGCACCTCACTTGGTTGTTCAGCTTGAACACATAACCCCTTCATCACCTCTACCTGACAGACAGGCTGGTGAGGATCCGTGGCTCCTGATGCCCTGTGGTGCTGTGCTGGTGGGAGTCTATGTGAATTTAGGTGACGCCATATCCTGAGAGGCATAACAGTACTATCTCCTTCCATATATATTCAGCTTCTGGGTTTGCTTTAAAAAGCACTACTTTTAAAAAAAAAAACCTAAAAAATAAAAAAAAAAGTATGAATTAGAACAGAAAGTTCTTTTTTCATGAGAAAACAGGCTTTAATAGGATTTTTTTTCTATTAATCTTGTGTATGTATGTAACTGTACCAGTGTGTGAGTGCATAAGGTGTGACCTACTTGAAATTGTGCCTGGTTTGCTCTAAATGGGATTTTCTTCTATATTTCTTGTTGCCACTACTAAATATTGTTTGTTAGGAAGAGGAAGGCTGGCACCAGATTGGAAATGGTAATTCAATTTCAGGAGGATTTCAGAAACACCTTCCCATATTAATTTTATCTAGATTTTCTGTTTATTTTAGAAATAACGTTAGTGGTAATTGGCATGTTGCAATGAAGGATTGTTTTCCGTTGCTATACAAATGATGATACAAACCTCAGCGTTTATGGAAAACAAATGTTGAGATGAAGTCAAGACATTTATTTTCTAGGCAGGAGATTTTGATTCTCTGACAACATTATATTGCACAACCTTTATTGCTATTATGCCAAATGATTGATGTGGATTTAATCATTAGTTTGATGGCCGCTTTGCTCCGTGGAGAGGCAGCTGAGCATTTTATTGTTATTAGTGAGCTCAATTTTGAATTTTGTATCAAAGACAGTGCTGGCCCCAGTTAATCCCAGGTGTAAAACCAGAGATCCATTGTGCCTATTTTTTGGTTTGTGACCAAGCCAAGAACAATTTGCTCACAAAATACTGTGAATATTTGTTTTGATTTCTCAAGCAGGAACTTGTTTTTGATAAAGACTTCCATGTATGTGTTTAATTCTTTAAAAATAAGTAAGCGTGGTCTACCTTTTGTGAGTAAACAATTTACCACATGGTAGAGTATGTATGTACATATATACTTGCATATATACATATGTATATATACTTATACATTGAGTAGTCTGGAGCAGATTTAAATTGCTAGGATTTAGAATGGTAGACAGATACTAAGCCAGAAAATATTTTGAAAGCTTGGGGTCCAACACCACAGACAGGAATTACAAATGACTGTGAGAGAAATGCAGAATGCTGAAAAAACTATTGGTGTCTGTGCATTTTCTAGTGCAGTCAGCAGAGGATTAGGAGCTGGAGACAAGGACAGACTGGTGGCTTTCCCAGTTCAGAACCTTGTCCCTGAGAGCTGTTGATGGCAATTGCTGAAGGCGGACATTCAGGAGAATGTTTCTGGAACAATTATGGAATAGCTTGTCCAGATGGAGAATATATTTTGTCCATCTCGCAGGGTGCTTCCTCCTCTGAGGAGGAGAAATGCACCTAATAAATAAGGGGCTGCTCTGCGTGAACTCCTGTAATGGTCTCTCTGTATTGTCTTTGTGCTGTGAATTTTCTCTGCTAAAACAAAGAATAATGCAGAATTTCACGTGGGGACTGGATTAATCTAGTTTTTATTACTTGGAAGCATCATTTACTTCTGTCTTGCTTGTCTGCTCAAAAGGACACAGATTTACATCTTTATCTAGAAATGCTTATCCTTTCTAGTGTAATTATGAAGTGAAGGTGCTCATTAGACACGTCTAATCCTTTTGTCAATCTTATATTTTATTTTGAATGAGATTTTATGATGATATGTTTTTCAGCTTTATTTTCTCCATCTTTAAGACTTGTTGTGCTGGATTTTAAAGATTTCAGCTTTTACCATCTGTGCTGTGAGAAGGGACAAGTATGATATGGTGAAAAGCTTTTGCTTATTTATTACTTCTGTTCCTAATTAGATACGCTCTTCAGGAAAACTGGTAGAGGCAGAGCTCCCTGGAGGAAGGAGGGGTTGGGTATTCCCTTTCTTTGCGGGCTAATGGACATGTTTGGAGGGGAGCAGCTTTGATGTGCTACAAGTGGTAGGAGGTTTACAGGCCAGAGATGGGTATGTACCATCCAAAGACTGCACTGGGGAGCAGAGAGCAGCCCCAGGGGTGATGAACAGGGTTTTGCAGGAGGTCTGCAGTAGGCAGAGCGTACTGTCACTTGTAATAAGCCATTGAGGAACTCCAAACCTTCTCCAGAGGCACTGGATGTCAGGGTAGAGAGGGATATAAATTCTTCCAATAACCTTTAAGGTTTTTCTGCTTTAAAGTTAATTATCCTAGTTTATATTCTAATAAAAATTACTTCTTCTTTTTTTAGCTTAAAACCCTTTTGTTCTTTTTGGGGGCATTTTATGCGAGGAAGGTCAAGATGTATTGCCTCAAAGCTCATGGCTTGAAGTGCCATTGTACCACACTATCCAGACAGTCTTGTCATTGCGTTTTCACCATGTGCCCTGTCTTGGCTCCTCTGTTCTCTAAGCCCAACCCTCAGTCAGGGACCCAGTGCTGTGAGTCAGGATGAGGCGAGGCTGAAGGCACAGCCACAGTGAAGAGGTAACCTCTGAGGGGAACAGAGGAAAGAGCACATTTTCAGAGACACATAAATGGATCACAGGTCATCTGTGACAGCCATGTGCCTAAGTATACTTGACAACACACACTGTTTATTTAAAAATAAGCTTAGTTCTGCCAGTGTTTATGGGTAGCAAACTTAATCATGCTAACAAATAAAGTGGCTTTTCATGAGCCTTCATCTGCAAGTACAAAGGAGCCTGTTTTGTATTCCTAGGACCCAGAGTACCTCTGAATAGCACATTATGTTTTCATCCTACTGTGTTGCCAGACACTGTGCTTTCAAGGTAAGAGATAACATGCTAACAGCTGAAACAGGCTGTAAAAATGAGGGGGAAATTATGTCAGCAATGGGCAATCCCTCAGGTCACTCGAGGGATGATGTCCTAATGGCATCTCAGCTAAGCATTGCACAGGCTTAAATCCCAGGGAGCATCTTCCTGTGAACTGGCCAGTCTCGCTTTATCCCAGGTTTCAGGTATCCTTCCCACACAGGGAGATTGATTTTAGATGTAGCTACATTGATGAAAATCTATGATATATTTATTCTTGGTTTTGGTGGTGTGCAGTCAACATCAGTACCAGCAATGTGACAGCAAGGCGTCTTTTTATCTGCAGATCTAAGGATGTTTCCTTTCTCCATATTTTGCAAATTTGTTGGTAGGTTAAAAGCTTTCTGCCATCAGGTAAGTGGCAAAGCTCTCGTTTACCATGACTCCTTTTGTTCATAGGAGAGTGAGTAATAGCAGAACAGTGACCATCCTTTGGGGAAGATTGTCCAGGAGACCATTCCCTCGCTTCTTGCCGTTATTGACTCTCAGTAGCCTTTTAAAAAATCTATAGACCTTACTCCAGCACTGACCTTGTCTAATTGTATTGATTGTTAGCAACTGAAGGCTAATTAGGAAGCAAGTTGCTATGGTAATTCTTGAGTCATACATATAAAGAGAAAATATTGCTAAAACCACTAGCGCGTGGTGACTATTAGCATAGTTAAAAATATAAATTAAGTTTAAAAAATAGAATTCATTCAGATTTATTCTGGAATTCAAATGAAGATACAAAATGCAACAAGGAAGTTTTTCCCTTGCTACCACATCTTCCTCTTTCATAGTCATTTTGTTCTTTTATTTGTCTGTTGAGTAAGTTATGCATAATTTTAGGACTAAATGACAAAGTAGACTTTGGGTTGTTCTCCACTTCCCCACGCCACAGCCCACAGAAAATATGTCACAACAAGCTTCATGTGACAGGAGAATGACTCAGAGGGAGGGTAATAGGACTTGAAACCCCCCAGATTTCTAGGTCACTTGTTCATATCCAGTCTGCATATGTGTGATGAATGGTTTATTTTCACATGGGTGGGTTGATGGCTTGCGCACCGTGAGATGGTGATCTCAGCCTGTGCCCTGAGGAGATGATGATTCATTGCAAGCTAGGGCTGCTGCAGCTGGCTTTCAGCAGCAGCTTCTTTTGGCCAGGCTTGGAAATGGCTCTGCAGCAGAGCTGGTCTCTCAGCCAGTGACCACACTCCATGCGGAGCACTGTGGGAAGGTTGGATTTGCTTTGGCTGTGCTGTGCCTTGTCTGTGGATCAATGGAAGACTTTACCAGTCACACCTAATAAGGTCTTTTTACTTTATTTTAAAATGAGACCCAAAGGAAAAGCAAAGGAATTCTTCCCTCTTTAATGGGGTTCTTTCTTCTCCTCCTTTGGCATCTTACTAACTAGTAATGTCATGCACAAGTCTTAGCTCTCCTAACAAGTCTTCATCTGCACATCTTTAAGGAGGAGGAGGAGGATGCAAGAGCATGCATCCTCTTGCTACCCTTCTGGACAGTTTGAATGATGAGGCAAAATGTATCTAGGAGAGTCACAGGACTGGATGGGAGATAGGAGTGTACTGAGTTCAGGTCATACCCAAGTGAAGATATATTTCTCTGCCCCTCTGAGTCTTCAGTGGATGAATGTCCTTTAACTGACTTCAGCAGCACATAAAGAAAAAGGTGAGCAAAAATGCAGCTGCTGTGCAGCATTAATCTCTTTTAACAGTTCTCATAAATAAATGGAATATTCCCTCTGTGGCTTCTTGGGACTTGTATGCTCGCAGTTGCATTAATTTAACTGAAAATAAGATATAAAATTGACTACTAAGAAGTGTGTGCCACTTAAAAGCAAAAAAAACTTCCAAAACCTCCCCAAAATAGAAGTGTATTTCAATTGATTAGGATCAACTAAATCAGAGTAAAATTACTCTTAACAATGAAATGGAAACATCTGGCTTGGGGTTTTGCATGGTCCTCGAGTTAAATAGGTACAGTTGTAGAGACAAGTCCTGAGCTTGCCATTTTGAAGTACCCACTTGCTGTTACCAGTAATTTAGCCCCTAGGAAAAACACAAATTAAAAGCCATTGTACTTAGCTGCTGCCTAATCTATCCTCACCGAAGGCTCCCAGGTGGATGTGGAGCACAAGGGATTCACCTGGGGAATCTCTTAACCGGAGCCATCCTGCAGAGCTATCTTCAAAATAATAGAAAGAATATAATGAAAGTCTCTCACCTTTGTGTAGAGGAATGAAGTGTGTGCTGGTGCTGCTGGTTGCTTTCTGTTTGTCGTACCTTTCTGCATATAAGAAAAGTGTTCTCCTGTCCAGGGATCCAGTCCAAATCCATAGGGATTTGAGTAACTTCAAGGTAGACCATCTTCCAGAGGGAGCTCTGATTATGTTCTGTAATATGTATTATATTTGTTTCTTCATTTTCCTGTTAAAATGATACAAAAATACATGATTTGTTTTCAGTCTGAAATATAGCGTTTGCCTTTTAGTTTTTAATTCGGTATTTAGCATACACAAAACATTCCTTTAAATCTGAAAATGGAATTGCTCTCATGAGATTGCTTTCAAGTTTGTGTACTTCTGTGTCCTTTTGTGTATTGAGCTCTGTGCTTTCTGGAAACAATACTTATTTAAAATTATGGGAAAATACACACTCCTCTAAAATATAGAATGTTAGTGTAAATGCAGATACAATATATTAAAACCAATGGATTTCCATACCTTTTGCTGCAGAGTCTGAAATCTCCTTCAGTCTCAGCTAAAGCAGTTATAATAATCAGAAGTGATGGATTTAATTTCCTTTTTTTTTAAGTGTATTTCATCAGTGTAACTTTTGCAAATGGTAATTTTTGTGGTTTGGGATCTCTTCAGGATTATTTTCCCACACACACTTTCATCAGTAGTATTTTTTCAAAGTGTTTTACTGGAAGCAAAAAAGGTTTTACCAGGCTTGTGTGCTGTGAAAACACATGTTGTAAGTGAAGTTCCAGTTTGTTTACATCAGTACAGGAAGCCAGACAGAAAAATATCCTAAGTATATGCAATGCAGTACAGTGACCAGTACTATTCAATATATTCATCAGCGACCTGGATGAGGGAACAGAGTGCACTGTCAGCAAGTTTGCTGATGACACAAATCTGGGAGGAGTGGCTGACACGCCAGAAGGCTGTGCTGCCATCCAGCGAGACCTGGACAGGCTGGAGAGTTGGGCGGGGAGAAATTTAATGAAATACAACAAGGGCAAGTGTAGAGTCTTGCATCTGGGAAAGAACAACTCCATGTACCAGTATAGGTTGGGGACAGACCTGTTGGAGAGCAGCATAGGGGAAATGGACCTGGGCGTCCTCGGGATAGCAGGATGACCATGAGCCAGCACTGTGCCCTGGTGACCAAGAAGGCCAATGGCATCCTGGGGTGCATTAGAAGGGGTGTGGTTTGTAGGTAAAGAGAGGTTCTCCTCACCCTCTACTCCGCCCTGGTGAGGCCGCATCTGGAGTATTGTGTCCAGTTCTGGGCCCCACAGTTCAAGAAGGACAGGGAACTACTTGAGAGAGTCCAGCACAGAGCCACCAAGATGATTAAGGGAGTGGAGCATCTCCCTTATGAGGAAAGGCTGAGGGAGCTGGGGCTCTTTAGCTTGGAGAAGAGGAGACTGAGGGGTGACCTCATTAATGTGTATAAATATGTAAAGGGTGAACGCCAGGAGGATGAAACCAGGCTCTTCTCAGTGACGTCCAACAGTAGGACAAGGGGCAACGGGTACAAGCTGGAGTTCTGTGAGGTCCACATAAATATAGGGAAAAAAATTTTCACTGTGAGAGTGTCAGGACACTGAAACAGGCTGCCCAGGGAGGTTGTGGAGTCTCCTTCTCCGCCATTCAAAAACCTCCTGGACATGTTCCTGTGTGATCTCATTTAGATGTTCCTGCTCTGACAGGGAGGTTGGACTAGATGATCTTTCGAGGTCCCTTAAAATCCCTAATATTCTGTGATTCTGTGAAGGAGTAAACACAGCAACTTCTAAGGAAAACATTTTTTTATTCAAACCTCATTTCTTGTTCAGACTCCTTCTTTAAGCACTGTGGCTGGAGAGGAAGATTCCTCTTACTTTTCCTTTGATGAAGAAGGAAGAACTACTGCAGATAAGGTTTTTATGTAACTTCTAGCTCCAACTTCTTCCTCTGTCCCCAGTTAGATATGACCCAGGATACTGTGGAGGAAAAGGGCTCCCAGGGAGATCGAAGTGCTCTTACATGGGAGAGACAGATTGTTCCCAAGTAACCAGGGATTGCCTTGGGTTTTCAAGGGTTTTTCCTCATTCCTACAGAGACTCCTTTGGGGGAATGGGCACTGAGGGCTCTCATCAAAGGGCTGAGTCCACTCTGAGGACTTTATTAAAGCACTACAACAATAGATGATAGCATGAAGCCTTTGCTTGTCTAGCTTGTCTGTTTCTACAAGCCTGAGTTGCACAGCAGAGTTCTGTCAGAAGCCCTTCTTGGAGAACATGAGCAACTTCCTTGTAAATGAGGTTAGATGTGCAGGAAGGTTGCTGCTTGCTGTTATTAGTGAGTAAGCACCACTATGTGTCCATGGGTCTGTTATTTTAATTGCTTTTATTAGAATATTGTGTGTCTACACACACAAATATAGAAATTTATTAATAGAATATATTTTGTCCTAAATGTTATGACATGTTCCCTTCCCCCTATTAAGACTTTCTTATCTGTGTGCAATCGTGTAGAGTTTGCAGATGAAGAGGATTATTTGTGTTGGGGAAACTCAGGTGGAAACATGACTTTTCCAGGGTTTGATAGTGGAGATCTTTTCAGTTATTTGTCAAATAAGACTCTAGATGTGTTGAATCAAGCTCCTCTGCTGCCATTAGCCACTTGGCAAAAGGGTTAGGGATTGTATGTAATTCTCGTGTTTGTATAATATGTTATGTCTGCATCCTCCTGGTTTTCTGCACCTGCAGGTTCTATGTCCTCCAATATAGAACCTGCAGATTTGGGATTAATGGTAATTTTTTTCTGCTTATGATAGCACATTTTTGCTATCAGATAAATAACCCTCATAGCACACTTGTTTTTTAAAGCTTTTGACTCGGTAGCTTCTTGCTGGTGCTTGTGTTTTCTCTGGCACTTTGCTACAAGGCAGAGGTTTGGTTTTAACTTTGAAAGCATAAAAGAAGATCCCTTTCCCAGGTAGGTTTATCATGCAAATATTTATGCGGTAAGGTCTTGGCTGAGCCTGGAGCCAAAGCTCAGGGATAAGAGTTTGTAGGGTCAAGGCCTTAGTTAGACACAAACCACAAGAATATTGAGTAGTTTTTATGGAAGAGAAGAATGAATACAAATGGAAAAGGAGACAGAAGGAAATCTCTGTGCTAGGAAAAGGTATTTCACATGGAGACTGTAACACTGAATAAGAGAAACCTAAATCCCTTCAGGAGGACATTTGAAAGATGTAGTGGATGGTGTTAGCAGCTGGAAGATAATGTCTGTATTCCTAACTGTGTTTAACGTTAGGCAATGCTAATATTTTTCTCATCATGGATCAAGTCATGGAGATTTATTTTCACTGAAGTGGGTATAACATACCGCATGATTTGCTCTGCTGAATGCTCAGAGTCCTCTCATAAGCCTAGGAAGATTTTAAATGCCAGAACTTAGGAGTAAGAGGGATTTTTTTACAATTTTCCCTCTTAGCTGAAAAGTGTAATTGTGCATATCTGAGGTACTTGCTATTCTGGGTCTTCCCGTTTCTGTAATGCACTGGAGTTAGTAATGAACTGTGCTCCAGAGGCATCTCTTGTGCCTCTGTGCTTCCTTAAAGCATTTCAGAACTGTCTGGGAACATCTGCTTCAAGATGGTCTGTTTGGAAAGGCTGACTTTGATTCCTGTAAGCCACATGTTCTCCCAATCCAAGAGAGTCTGCCTTTTGATTTTCCCCAGAAATTATTTTCCCCTTTTCCTTGTTCAGCCACTCTCCTGAGTGGTTATCCCAAACGTGATCTCCTCATCTGCCCAGGTCATCATAATAAAAGTATTCATCATTAACTGGCTATCACAGCCATGAGAGAAGTAAAAAAGGTAAGTGGGAATAAATACTGCCAGCCCATTTCCATGGAAGGAGTTACAATGTGGGCATGAAGTTTGTGACAGCATCTCTGGATGAGGAGGTCCCTTCCTCCACTGAACAACCATCTCTGTCTGCCAGCGTTATCTCAAGATCCTCTGAAGCCCACCATGTCCAAGAAAGAACATCGCTAGGTTGGGTGTCTTTATTTGAGAGACATTTTTCTGCCTTCCCTACAAGCTGTCATAGTCAGAGGTAAAGCGTGGTGATGTCTGAATGCAGGGGACAGCATGTACCCCTTTCCCAACGGCTTGAGGTCACTGAGTTACAAACCCCATCCCTCTGGGCTGCCTGCATGGAGACAGTATTTATGTGGAAAGCTGCGATTTCCTCCAAAGACCCAATCCTTGCTTGTTTGACTTCACAAAGCTTCATGCATTTTCAGCTTTGCTGGCAATAAACTGAAACTAGTGTAATATATCCCCTTAGTGCTAGAGTATGAGGAGATATCTATCCCCCCAAACTGTAATGATTATAAAATCAATTCTTACAATGACGTGGCTTCTGCTGTTGGATCTGGTCATTATCAATTCCAATTCTGCAGACTAATCGCATGCTTTTTCAGATTAGAGAGATCAATTTAAAACTGTTACATGGACAATTAATTTGATGCAACCAAACTCTCAACAGACTTTCATCTGGATTGCTGGCATGGTGCTATAGCACCGATAGAAATAAAATACCCATTGCTTCCATCTGCTCTGCAGAAATTTGCATTTTCTTTTTCCCATGCCTGCACTGATTTGTTGAGAATATAGTGTCATGCCCTTTAGACAAGGCAGGAAGACACAGTATTGGTGCCTCCTGATAATCTCCTTCAAAGACTTACGTATGCACTATTTTGCTTTAAGTCTGACATCACTACTAATAGTCAGTTAAATGGGTCTCCTACTTAGGTCAGTACATGTGTGTATATCTTCAGCGAAGTAAAGAGATAATGAGAAGAGTCGGTGCTTGAATTCACTTTTGAAATGTCAATAACTGCTAAGATATATTAGCCTGTAACTCCCTGGTGTTCAATAAATCATGGTAGGGAGACAAGTTTTTCATGTTCGCAATGAAAGTGGCAGGAGAAAACGTCAACTATCTATTTTTAAAAGGTCAAAAGTCTCTAATACTTTTAAGAAAAATAGCTTTTCTTTTGTAACCTGTTTAAATCAATGTAGTAGCATTTTGCTGTCACTTTAGAGGAAAGCTTTCAAAAGAAGATTTCAGACTGGCTTGTTTCTGATGAGGTTGAAAGAAATAAGAGTTCCTCCATCTATGACATGGAGACAGAGGTAGCCAGGTGTTTAATTTTTCAGTTCAGACACATCGCAGGCTGTTCCTGAGAGTGCTCACCCAGTGAAGGCTGGGCAGGATTACCTGTGTGACACCACACTGCTGCTGATTCCTTCCTAAGCTTGACATAAATTGTGGCATCAGTCAATCCACTGAGTAAAACTGACCTGACAAATTGTTCTAAAGAGTATTTATATTTAAAAAAGGGGGGGGAGATAAATTTTTGGCCTTTTTTTTTTCCTCTTCTCTTTTCCCTAAGTTAAAGTGAAGCTATTGGTTCGTTGCAGTGCAAAGACCCCAGTGAGGCCACCTGCTCTGGGAATTGGTACCAGCTAACTCCAGTATCACTGCTAATTGCAGATACAATCCCTATAGAGTGAAAAAAATTGTTCACAGGAATCCACACAATATTTATGCCACAAAAAACTACCTCAAAGACTGAGGATAAAAGACTAAAAGGACGCATTGTGATGTATCACAGGAAATAGAAGGTGAATAGATAAAGTGTATAGCCCATGTACGTACCTGCTCTGGAAGGGAATTTAAGGAAAGCTGCAGGAGTTTGTGGGGAGTGGGTCACACCCAGCAGTACCGAGGAGGGCAGTGTGGCTGGAGAGGGGAGAAATACCCCCTTCACGCCATGTGCCATGTATGTGGGCAAGGTGCACACACCAAACAAGTGCCCAAGAAACCTTGATGCACAGGGCAGCCCCCTCTGCTAGTCTGCTATGGGGAGATGAAATGCAGAAACCCATAAATCCCACATTTACTGTGGCGATCATATAGCCAAGCTCACCAGTTGGTCACCAGTTACTCTGTGTTTTTTTTGCTAGTATTATTAAGTCTTTGTACTTGAGAGCTTACAGCCCCGGGCATCGTGTAAGGGACTGATGCTGTGATCTGTCTCTAAGCTGGTCTTCCATCATTCATATGCTTTATTCTTCTTTTGACACGAGTTTCCACACTTACTCATCTATTTTAAACTTCTCTATCTGTATATATACACAGATACATACACAAATATTTGTTTTAAATAAGCACATTTCCTAGCAGGGGAAAAATGACCCTATCCCAGTCTGTGTGCTCTGCTCTGATTCTGAAAGAAATTCTTATCATAAAAGACATATAAATGTCCAATCTTTTATTCTTTCATTATTTTGAAATGTGAGACCACTTGACTGCAAGACCGTTAGTTAGTGAGTTTAATACAGTCTTGCTTTTGCTGTAAGACTTTGATTAGTCTAAGAGAGTTTTTTCTTTGGAGGACTTCGAAGAAACTGACATGAACTATAAATTCCTTGCTAATAGAATTATTTAAAAGGCCATTTCAATGTATCTTGATTTTTATGGGTTACATTTTGAGTGCAGCTGGTTTGAAGAGGAATATCTCCTATGCTTCGTGATGGGCTCTGTCACAGATGTCATGAAGACGTACCCTTAGCTCTGCCTAGGGGCAGCCTTGCAGGCAGGTTAAACCAAGCTAAGGCTGTACTGTCACTAGGCAGCACCTTCCTCCTCCTCTTTTCCATCTCTCTCCCTGCTGTCACTGGCTCTGGCTATCACACATGAAAATGCTACACTGCAGTCAGTGGCTTGTGACTAGGTAATATCGATTACAGTTTGCTAAGTTAGTGGCCAATTACAGGGAATTCTTGAGTCGTGTGATATTGTCACACCTGAAAGTCTTACATTCTCTTTGAAGAAAAATAAAAACAATTATCCTTTGTGCCTTTGTAAAACATTTTTACTGAATGGCTTTTCCTCTTTTAGGCTGTGTTTGACTAAACAATTTATGCTTTTGAAGATCACTGTTGATTTCAATAGAGCTGTGCATGCAGTGTAAACGAAGCTTAGGCAGATGCCTAAGCCCTTTGCAACCATGGGATGGATGAAGTTTTGGAGGTTTGGGCTTTTTTTAAGAAATTGCCTCTGATTACTTTGCATACTGTCTATTCAAAGGCTCGCATGCATTAGAAATGGTGCTCAAATTGCTGTCTGGATTTGCTGTGATAGCGAGCACTAAAGCTAATATTATAATTCATTACATACAAATAACGTAATAACAGTCCCATCTTCTCTCCTGATGACATATAATAAGATATGCATTATGAGTAATCATCTGTTTGTGTGTATTTATACTGTAAGACAAATCACTTGCACAAATACTAGCTAGAAATCCCCTTTTTCTGTTTGTAGGTGCTGCTCCAGGTATTATTTACTCACCTCTACAAAGGATCTGAGTCTGCTGAGTTGGTTATTTGATGTGAGCAGTACTGGTTTGTACTTTTAACGCCAGAGATATCTGTAGCCAAGATAGTGTTTTTTGGGTTTTCCATGACAAGGGTGTGCAGTTTTGCTAGATACAAATAAACCGTTCACGTAAATTATGTAACTAAAACCCAGGCTAGTTGTGCTCATTGTTCAGAGTGTGTGACTGATCTCCTAAACTGAATATTTTTTTTAACAAATGTATCCTTACCTGAATGATAGCCTGTAACAGGTTCATGCCCTACTTTAATCACACCTGTATCTTCCATTTCTTGAACCAAAACGAAGCCCATAACCTGTCCCACTCCTAGGAAGACAAAACACTCTCCTGATGCAGAAACATTTGGGTTTAAGCATTCCATTAAAAGAAGTGTATTGTCCAAGTTGTTCCAAAGTTAGATAGCAGATTAGATCATAAAAAACTATTACCATTGACATCCCTATCTGTCAAGTGGGGTCACTGCGGTATTGTGGTTTCTTAATAAACTTTTTTGCCTATATAAGGGCAACAAATCTGCAACATTTTTCCCTGAGCCATTTAGTGGCATGAAATCTCTTCTGGCTAAATGGATTTGTTGGTATTAAATGTTTTGCTCTTTCTGTGGGGTTTTTTTTCCTGATTTTTAGATTGTGAGGAATGGCAAATATACTGCTGACCACCCAAAAAGAGCACAAGCAAAACCAAACTGATCTGAAAAGTCTGAAACATCTCCCATGTTAAATCTTCTAGACTGTACCTAAGCAAGTACATTGTACTGTCATATAAATACAGCATAAGGGGTGATTGCTTCTACTATGTATCTCATAATGCATTATTTTTAAAGAAAACAGGAAGATAATAAGTCTTTGAAACGCACCTTTCCAACACTGCGTGCCCTGCAATGGATATGTACTTTGCATGACGCAAAGGAATCCTAGTCTTAGTTGAAGCATTTTGTTGCTGCTGAAACCTAAACAATAAAGAGGAACATGTTCATATGTGAGCTCGTGGTTGAGCACTGCTGAGCAAACCCAGCTCTCATTGCACCCTACTGAGCACCTGTTGTCAGTCTTCATGAACTTTTATTTTCTTGTTCCCACAGCAAAGTAGGGCTGGATTTCTTCTGTAAAAACAAAAAACCATCATAATTTCAAAAGAGCAAGATATCCAGGAACAAGTGCTGGCCAGGGTACAATCTGACTATTTATCCAAGGTTTCATTCCAAAGATGTGCAGAGTTACCTTGCTATTAAAATCTAGTAGACCATCACACTGTCACCAAATTATATCTGTATTACAAATTTTACTTCCTAGAGCTGACCTCAGCCCGGGAGGTGGCATTTTTGCACCATTTCCAAAAATGACAGTGAGGAATCCTTTGGCTGTCTTTGCCTTGACTTTCCTGGTCACTGCTAGCATAAGGGGTGTAATTGTGACAGGTTGCACTGCAGTAATTCCCACTTGATTCACCAGAAGTCCTAAGCAATAAATTACACCAGAGCCTGCACTATCTCTTTGCCATTCCATGGATTAAGGTAGCAAAGAAATATGTACTCTGGACCAGCAGGAGAGGCATTCTGGTGTGTTGGTGACAGAAAACAAAGATAAAAAAAAATTCTAGTCTGCAGTTCTGTGGTTGTACATGGGCATTAACTGTATACAGATGAAATCAAATAGGTTTTTCGCCAAGGAATGGTAGATTTCTTCAAGACTGTGGTCTCCAGCTCCTGTTAATAAGGATGTGTCTGCTGGTGGCTTTATTTTGATCTCCGTAGTTTACATTGGGTCAAGACAGTAGCATGTCCTGCTGCTGAAGTCTTGTCATATTTCTTGGGAATATTTTAGCTGTCATTATTTCTGTCATTTTTCACCCCCTCTTTTATTCACCAAGTTAAAAGCTTTCATTAAATCTCTGTCAGTAATTAGTGATGTCACAGATCCAGTAGTCGATTATGGATAGGCCCTGACTTCTAATACGTAGGGAATGGTGACAGGAGGAGGTGCAGGGCTACCGTTACAGATACAAATTTCAACCTCAGAAGATATCAGTGTTTCTTGGGTCTGTTTTCTTATCTGATATCCACCTTGTTTTTAAAGCTCACCAGTAATCTAGGAAGAAGTTCCCTGTGAATTTTTCACTTGTCCATTCTTGGCTTTGCCATGGCTCGAAATACCTTGACTTTTAAATTATTTTTCAGAGAGATCTCACAGAATGATGCCTTGGAGGTCATAGAAGCAAATGTGTTTTCCAACCTTCCCAAACTACATGAAATGTAAGTAATGAGCAATCTAAATTCAAAGGAGACAATTATAAAGATTCATTATAGGCAAGTATCAAAGTTTTTGCAGTGTAGTTCAGGTAAGCTCTGAAGAGTTCATAGCGATACAGGTACATTTGAAATCTCCCTTTGTCTTTTCCATCTTCTTATCTAACTGTACCTTTCTTTCTCTGGTCAGATGGAAACTTATTCTCAAACCTCTGCCAGTTTATAATAGACTGCTCTTTGAAATCATGCAGATCTTCTGCTATCAAAAAGAAAATGTGTTTAGTACCACTACACCATGAGACTACCACAAATATTTTAAGATCAACATATTGATATATTTCCTCTGATGTTTCGTTTTCTCTTTGCAGAAGAATTGAGAAGGCCAACAATCTCGTGTACATTGATCAAGATGCCTTCCAACACCTTCCGAGCCTCAGATATTTGTAAGATCTTCTGCTCTTTCCAAGTACTATGGTCATTTTGAATGATACAGACGTGTTTCTGTCCAACCCATGCTGGGCACTTTTGGTGATAAGACAGGAGAATGCCCTCTCCTTGCTGGTAGTTGCACATTGTCAATCTATATTTTCACCCCCTGGCCTGCACACAGTCCTCAGAAAAGCTGAACGTAATACCCTCCTTGGAGTAGTCCCACACACAAGATCATTGAGCCTTTCCATGCAATGTTGAAACTGAGTGATGAGAAATGGAGCTGGGCCTTTTTTATGTCTATAAAAACAGGTTTAGGTTGAAATTCCTCTCGAGAGCTTTGAGACAAAATCTCTCTCATCTATCTTTGCTACGGCTCTGCCTTCTGTTATACTTCATGCACATGGTCTTAAGCATTCAGATTCTCTCTTTTTTAGCAGTAGCAGTGCTATAGCAATGGTTTTCATTAACACTTGATGTGAGATGATTAAAACCCTAAAATCCAAACGTATTGATGTATGGTATAAATTTATTTCATTAGCCAGCCTCATCAAGAATGCCGTTTGCACAGCTGTGGTTGCCACATCTGTTCCCATGGGGTTGCCATCAAAATTCAGTGATAATTGAATCCATCCTTAATATAAACTGTTACCCAAAAATATTTTTACAGCTTTTAGTGCATGATCTTAACATGACTAATAATCTCTCCTCTGTATTAAAACCCCAATGCAGTCCAATGAACTCCATTTAACAGTAATTGTTTTTAATGACCGTAGCTTAAATAAGCCCCCACAGTGCTCTTTGCTGAACAACAGCATATACACCCAGCAGAATATTAACTTAATTTTTCTATGTCCATCCACCCCACCACATACACTCTGTCTTGTTTTCCTGACTTACACAAGAAGCCTTACTCATAGAAGCTTTTTTTTCCTTACTCATCCAAGAAACCTGATCACAATTTCTACATTTGAGTACATAACAGTAAGTGCTTAATTCTATGGTTAGGTATTTTGAGCTGTATCTGCTTTATCAAATTCACCAGGCACCTTGATAAACTTTAGCTTTTGTATGTGCATATCTGAAACAGATTTTCTCTTGACAGTAGAGAAATAAAGCTTTAAGTTTGCATTGTCATGAGAGGAAATCATATGCTTTTTTCCTTTCATTTCAAGCCTGAGTCATTCAGCAGTGACTGCTGTCTTTGAGTAATTCTGGCTGCCTATGAACAAAAACACAGCATTTGTTTATCACATGTAAAATCCCCAGAACAAGCTACTATGAGTACTACAGTTGTCAGATGTGCAGATGGGTAGAAAGAATGGCAGCACATTTATCTCATACAAAATTGAAGAAGAAGAAATGTGAACACACTAATGAACACACGAATTTCAGTAATTTTTTAAAATATGGGACACAGGAACTATAGGTCTTGAGAAACAGGTAAATCCTCACTTTAAATATCTAAAGTAGTGGAAATTTTTCTCTTGATGTTAGTGGATGATCCCCGTTTTGAACATTTGTCATTCCACGCTCCCATACATGTTGACTCAAATATTCAGAGATCCTACCTGTATAAAAATTCAGCTGCAGCAGCAATATTATGACCTATAGAAGGAACAGATTAAAAATATAGAGGATTGCTTGTCTATCTAACCACTCCTCACTCCTCTTTAGCTAGTTTTACTCACTAGCTAAAATCAGAGGAAAATATATTTGAGGCGTTTTTCTCTCTTGTGGGCATGCAGGACTGGAAGACTCTCCAGACTACTGTATCCCATTTCTTACTGGCTCCACTCCATTTATCCCATTAATTAAGGGCTTTATTGCCATTCTTGATGCTCTCCACTGTTCCCTGCTTTCTCTCTTTTTTTCCAGAGGAGGCTTTTCCAGAAACTCAATGATTTGGTGACTAGAATATTTCCTCTAATTTTATTCATGGCCACTTAATTCACATTCATGCTTGTGTCACAGCTTTTCTCTAATTTAAATTGATAAAATCCATCTTTGGTGTTTACTCCCCCAATGGATTTATGCTGCATCTCCTCTGTGTACTCCACCAATGGATTTATGCTGCATCTCCTCTGTGCCTTCATTTTAGGAGGCAAAAAAATGCCCCGCTTTCATGACTGTAAGTAGTAAAAAAGGTTCAGACTACATGGTTCTGAGCATCTCAACAGTTTAATGTGTCTTTCCTGTTAATTACAAGGTTTGAGGTAGCTCTGCTGGGGGTATAAACCAGTGCAACTCCTTTGGCTTCAGTGGAGCTATGTCAGTTCACACCACAGGGATCAGGACCAGGACCTGAAGACCCTGTAGAAGACTTACTCATATCACTGAGCTGGGTGTTATGCCAGGTTACACCATGCTCAAGTCACTCTCTCTGCGTACAGTATTACCTTTGTGCTTTCTCTTGGCACAGTTCTATCAGAAAGACTGTCATTTTCTCCATCCCCTTGTTTCACTCAATGATTCTTGCCTTTTTAGATACCCCGTCTTGAACAGGCAGAGAGTTGCAAGGCTTTGTCTGTGCTGCTTCAAAAATAGCTGTATAGCCACTAGGTCTTATTTATAGGCAGTCAAGAAGCTCTGGTTAGCCTTGTCAGTCCTCTCATCAGCTTCATGGGCTCGTTACAGCCACTAGTTGTTGAACATTAATGTGCTTTTATCTCCGTCAGCTTGGATACAAATACATCTCCCACTCACCCCATTCCATTTGTCTCCTGCATCATCATTACTAGTGTTGCAAAAATACTAAGGAGAGAAAAATGCCAAAAAAATGCAATGCTGAAATACTCTAAACCTTCTAGAAAAACGCAACCTTAACTTTCTCACCAGTTTCTTAGAAGCAGTGAAGAGAATTGTTAACTGGTCTTCTTGGATATATGCCAAAGAGACAGAGTGCTTCAAAATGGTAACTTACTGACCTTTTCATGGGTACAAGATTATTTATCTAGCTCATTAGGGAGAGCTGTGGCATTGTCTGTTTAATAATGTAGTGATGGCTTTTCAAACCTATTTTCTTTCCAAAATTAGTTCTCATGTGTAATCTCTGTCCTTTGGTTCTTTTTTTACAGTGGATGTGTCAGTGTCCTGTATTAAGCAATCTCAGCTTAAAATAGAAAAATTTAAATGTAACACTCCTTTCAGGTCAATTTTGAGGGCATTCAGCTGGATTGCTGGAGAGGAGGGGAAATTTAGGTTGCAAATGCATGCATTTTATTTGCAAAACAGTTCGCATTATGGAGAGCAGAGCCCAACTCCAAGGTCTTGCAGTTGTTTGTACCTGCCTGGTCTTATTTTGTGGAGGACCTGTCACACATGTACCTGGCATGCTTCCAAAACCCAAACCTGTGTTGGCTGCAGGTGCACTGAAGTCCACAGAATCACTGACCCTTTGTATGGAGTTGGCTCTTCAATAAAAGAAGTGATGCTCCTTTCCTTCTTTTGCATGGCAGCCTCATGGTTAAAGACCTTGCCCCAGAAGTGGGTGTTGTGGATGCTAGGCTTGGCTTAACCTGCAAGGCTGGGATTCATGAGTTAGAGGAATCTCTTGCTGGAGTAAGGCTCACATGAAGTATAAAGTAACCGGCATGATTAAGGGACACAAAAATAACACTTCCTGAATGATGTTGTATTTATCTCTGCCCGCTTTGGGTTTGCAATTTAGCAAATAACCACAATAAATTGATGAGGAAAATTGTGTTTCCAGTTTTGTCAGAGTAGCTCTTACTAATTTGGTGTAAAAAAGAGCAAGAATGTTTCTATATCTGGGGATAAGCAGCCAAAATCTTCCAGGAATTTTGTTCTGAAAGATTTTTTTTTTTTTTTCCTCCTTGATCATGGTGCTATGTTTTCTTAAGTGCTGACTGCAGTAAGCCTTTTCAGAAAGACAATTTAACGCTTTGGAAAGCAGCCATCAACTGTCTGAAAAACAGGTTCTTACTGAGCTGTTTATGCATGGTAAGGGGGAACTCAGTTATAGCACAGATTAAGGAGGACACTTGTTTAAAGTGAGGCTACTAAGAATGTATGCATTATATGGTAAATATATTGACAAAACTGTCCTGCAGGAAAGATATTCAGTAAATTGGATTATCTACATTCTAACAAGATTATCCACTTAAAGGTCTCTGGAGATTTACTGGTTGAATAAAAGAGAGGGAAGATCTAGGCTGCAGTCTAGCTAAATTTTTTTTTAGTTATTTTTCTGCAATTAATTACAAGAACATCCACTCCTGCTCCTAATCACTGTTCTGTGCCTCTGTGCAATCAGCACTTTGTGCTACCTGTAGATTTACTTCAATATGTAATGATTTGTCAAAGATTATTTCCTCTTCACCTCATGCTGCTCAGTTGACACCAGTACAGACTGAGTCCTGAACACTTTGGGTTACTGGAAGGATCAGGACTATGGCATCACGCAAGGAATTTGTTTCTTCATACATGTATGGTGAAGGTCCTGCTAACCATCATGGCATTTTGATATGTTGGGAGTAAATTGCGATTGGAAGCAGTTTGTTTCTTCATTTACCTATTAAGGCAAATGCATGCTGTAATTTGTGTTTAACATGTGACTCATAAAAAGAATTGCATGAATTTTTAGCATATGACTCATTTAAAGTTGGAGGCAGCTTTCAACTAAAACCATGTACATTTCCAGTAGTTTAGAGAGTGTACTTTATAATACTGCAAGGAGTTGCAAGTTCTTCTTCTATTGCTTCTAATTCTCCTTTCACAAGGTATAAGTGCAGAAGTACTTTAAATAATAAGGGCCTTGTGAAATCCACCTGCTTCATTAATCATGCTTTCTATTTATCTATACCTAACAGTTTTTCAAAGGCATTTTTGTAGAGCTTTCTTGGTCATATGTGACAGCTGTTATTTTTAAGCTAATGCAATGTCAGACCACTCTGACTCCCGAGATGAAGCAGTCATGACATTTCAGCAGCTTTCCTAAATTGACTTCTTGAATATTTACTGTACTTCTTTATTTTTTTTCCTGTATATAATATATCACTTTTTGATATAAGATGGGACAGATAACAAGTTGGCTTTTCAATGTGAATATCTGAGGATATCCAGGTACCACCTCAGAGAGCTCAGAGCAATATTTATGCAAGTAAATGACCTGTGTGTCACCCTATGTGCCCAAATATAGGATCTGGTTGTCATGTGTAGATGTTCAGTTTGTGAAACCTGAAAGGCTGCAACCCTCCTGAAACAATCTAGGTTCATAATAAACATTGAATGAATGCTGTTATTTCTTGTCAGTCTCAAAACAGTGCTTTTCCTCACCATTCAATTATTCAGGAATGAGTCTGGGGCGGGGGGGGAAATCCCATCCAGTAGTGAAAGAATATTTTTCTGTTTAAGTGCAAGGATAAAAAAATACCTTCCATATACTACTACTGTTTTTCTTAAGGAACTAACATTCTCAGTGAAAGGTTACTTTTTCTACCATCTCACATATTAAAAATGCAAAGAGATAACTGTCCTCTCAAGAACCCAATTTTTTGCTTTGTTTGGTAGAGTTAGCATGGTAATGAGGCATTTTGGTGGCTGGGAAAAACTCCCAGTTTGGTCCAGCTCCTCTTCCTTCCTGCACTCAGCACTCCTTACAGCCATCAACAGCCACCAACCATCTTCTGCTGCAAGGCACTATCATGCTTGTCCTGCCTTTGCTACTGCTCTGATTAACAAAATTTGCTTAAATTAGATGTATTACGGTTCTGTGGGTAGCTATGGCCCTGTTTCCTCACTAGCTTTGGGCACAGGGTTGTCCTTCAGATTCATCATTTCTGGGATGATGTTTCATAGACAGGAACTGCAACGCAGAGGCCAGTGATGCTTGATGTGGTGGGAGGATGGAGGTATTTAAATATGGAGGCTCAGGTCTATTTGTAGTCACACAGCTGCTGAAATGTTCCCATGTGTTTGTTTTCTCACTATTGGAGGTGCTGGGGAATAAAGTGTCCTAATTCTCTCTTATTTTCATGAAATGTTATTTCCAGTGGAATTAATGTATCTCCTATTAGAGAAGAAAGTTAAAATTGTGGTGAGTTCACACTTTTATCTTAAAAGAGCTACCATGAAAAGAATTATCCTGTATCAGTGCAGTTGATTTCTTAGAATACAGTTGGGAAATTAATATTGAGAGTTTGCTGAGATCATCAGGAGGGACCATGTAATTATCCAAGGTAGGTCCCTTGATTTCAGTGGGGCTCCTGCTTGGAAGAAAGCCCTTTTTACATTAAAACGTCAAGTTTCCCCTGGGCAAACACCCTGTATGTGGCTAAACTCTGCTTTTTGTGACTACCATTTTAAGTCCAATGCTCTTTCTTACTTGTTAACTATTGTTCTCTCCCCCTTAGGTTAATATCAAACACTGGCCTTCGGTTTTTACCTGCTGTCCATAGGATACACTCTTTTTTTTTCAGAAAGTTTTACTGTAAGTTTCAATGTCTTCTTTTTGCTTTTTAAAAACTACCTTTGAATGTTCTCCTGTTCCAACAAAACCTTTCAAGACATGATTCCCCTTGTGTTTGCTTATTAGCTTCACAGTAGCATTTTGGGTTGTAATTTTGAAGGCATTGATGACAATGTGGCCCCAAAAGTTCTCCATTCTCTCCAGGTCTCCTTTCAACAAAGCATTATAGTTTGCCTTTTACAGACTACTCTTTCTTTAACTATACTATGAGCATGTGCTTGGATGGCCCAGCGGATAGATAACAGCCTGTTACTCCTCTTTCACCTGTTGAAATCCAAACCAGGCTGGTGGCACTGAAAATTTGTTGCCATCTGGTGACAGTTTTCTGGCCTGCATGGGAAGAGTTCCTGATCTCAGAGCTGTTTTCCACGGAGAGGTGGCCACGTCACAAAGGAAAAAAAAAAAAAAAAAAGGAAAAACCACAGGGAAATATCTCTACCATACTCATTTTTTTTCACTGGCAGTAAAACTGTCCAGAGAATGAAATATGTTTTTCTGTGGCAAATTCCGATGCCAATAGGAATGTGGTGGTTTAACCACAGGTAAACCATGCAGTCCTGTGCTCACTCCTCCTACCCAGTGAGATGGGAAGGGAATCACAATAAAGGGGCACAGATCAGGATGGGGACTGGGACAGCTCACTCACCAGTTACGGTCATGGGCAAAGCAGACTCAACTTGGGGAAGAAAAATCAATTTAATTCATTACCATCCATCTGAGTAGCACAGTGAGACGTAACAACCACATCTTACAACACCTTCCCCACCCCTCCCTTCTTCCAAGGCTCAAATCACTTTGCTCCAAATTTCTCTACCTTCTCACCCCTGAGTGTCACAGGGGACAGGGAATAGGGGCTGCAGTCAGTTCACCATTGCTACTCTTCCTGGCACGAAGGTCCAGGAACAAGATGTTCCAGAGCAAGCTTCCCATGGAGTCACAGACCTCTTTGGGCTCAGCTCCCAGCTCCCAGCTCCCAGCTTGGGGACATCCACGGGCTGCAGACAGGCCTCTGATCCAGTGCACCTCCCTGGGGTCTCAATTTCAGTCACACCTGCCCTCAGACTCAGCTTTTCTGCTCCAGTGTGGAGTCCTCCATGGTCTACACTTGGGTATCTGCTCTGCCGTTGAACTTCCATGGGCTGCAGGGACCTCGTTTGCCTTCTCCTTCCTCATTCAGTTGAACTGGGTATCTGAGGTTTTCTGTCCTCCCCCTCTTCCTCCTGACAATGAAGCTCTCTCTTTGTTAAGGCCGATGGTCATCTTTTGTTCAGATCATGGCCTCTCCTCTAGGTTCTCTCCACCTTATTTTTTTCAAGACAGTCCTTCCCCTCACAAATATGGATTCGCAGTTTCTCTATTGCTAATTGGCTCAGCCTGGGCTGCAGGGGGTTGGAGCCAGGGGAGCTTTTGGGAAGCTTCCCCTCCCCCCACTGACAAAAACAGCCACACACACACACAAACCCAACACAAGGGGGGAAAAAAAAAATCTGTAAAATTTGATTAAAAAGTAGGCACTTTTTTTCATTCTGTAAAAGATCCCTTTTTTCTTTAAAAAATGCCTGTCAGCAAAAGCTTGGGGTTTTTTCACTGGAAAAGATCTTTACATCAATTTTTCAATCAGTTCTTAAGATAACTGGAAGCAGAAAACCCAGGAAATAAGCAACTATTTCTTCTCTTCCTTTGGACAAGCTATATTAATGCACAGGCAAAATTCTGCCTGTGTAAATCTCTAATTAGAAGATTTCCAGCTGTAGAAACATTAATCCTGTAATTGTCTTAGTAATGACCATTAATAAAAATAAAAATTCAAAGAAAACAGAGAAGGATGCCTGAATATAGTATACACACATATAACATGAGAAATAAATTTCTGTAATACGCTTGACATACACAGTTTTGAGAACTGCACTTCAGGGCTCCCTGAAACCATCAAGCAAACGCAAAGGTACAGAGCTACAGAGCCTTGCTCCTGTATACCTTTATGTTTATCATCAGTCTTAACTAGATTTGAATTAGTGTGTCCTGCTGAGCAAGACGGGAATATTTTCAGGTGAAATTCCTCACTTTCCTGTAAGAATAACTAGGCCTTGATACTGTTTAAGTCCCAAACTAGACCTTGTTTCAAACCCTGGCCCCACTGAGGTCAATAAGAAAATTCCTGTTGGCTTCAATTGTGCCAATATTTAAGTCCAAAAGATAGGTCTTCATGGGTCATTGGTGTTTATAAAGGTCTTGTACAGATCCTTAGCAGAGGGATACACTTCACTTGTACGGGTGCTGTGCTCCCTGCTTATTCCTACCTCTGCTGACCTCAGTTTGCAGAATAAGACCTCTGCGTAAGTGTCACTTAATGCAGAGTTCTGGCTATATTCAGCTGTCAGCATGAGATAATTTTGGAACCACGCTTGATTTCCAGCTTTGCAGATAATTCATTTCATTCTGTGCTTTCCAACAGAAACAGCATGAAAACAACCATATCCCCAGTCTAAATTATGAGTAATACTGTTTTACTTATTTGAGGTCTATTTTGAGCAAGCAACAGAATGTATATTTGTCGTTCCTTTTCTTGTATCAGTCAAAACTGCTGAAAGACTGAAATGGCTCCTTGTCATTTCAACAAACTACATTGACAGGGGTCCTGTGTCTTAAGTTCTTAAGCACATACAAAGCTTATAAGCAACCCAATTAACATCAGCAGGGGAATTATTCTTGGGCTGGTAGGTACCCTGCTGAATCAGGCCAAAAAGGCTAATGACTGCAAGAAGGGATAGCCTCAAAGCCCCTCAGCTTGCATTTTCTCGGTAGTATGTTTTCAGGAGGAACCTTCATCTGCCTCAGGGTTATAAGACCCAAGCTTTTATACATTTTAATCGATTCAGCCTATTTGGGAGGAAAATATGGGGGTGCTGGAAAAGTTTTGTTCCAGCCTTTTTTCCAGGAAGGTTTGTGCTCTGCAGACAAAATATCTTTAAAACTTAAGTCATCATTCTCTGCCTATAATCATTCCTCAGGTTGACTATTAGGAAAAATACTATGTTTGAAATAGCATATCATAGAATCATAGAATGGTTTGGGTTGGAAGGGACCTTAAAGATCATCTAGTTCCAACCTCCCTGCCATCAGCAGGGACACCTTCCACTAAACCAGATTGCTCAAAGCCTCATCCAGCCTGGCCTTAAACACGTCCAGGGAGTGGGCATCCACAGCTTCTCTGGGCAACCTGTGCCAGTGTCTCACCACCATGAGGTATTTCTTCCTAATATCTAATCTAAATCCACCCTTGTCCAGTTTAAAGCCATTACTCCTTGTTCTATCACTACCTGCCCTTGTAAAAAGTTCTCCTCAACCTTCCTGTAGGTCCCCTTCAAGTACTGGAAGGTCACTATAACATCCCCCTGGAGCCTTCTCTTCTCCAGGCTAAACAGCCCCAGCTCTCTCTGCCTGTCCTCATAGGAGAGGTGCTCCAGCCATTGGATCATCCTCACAGCCCTCCTCTGGACTTGCTCCAGGAGGTCCACATCCTGTTTGTGTTGGGGCTCCAGAACTGGACACAGTACTCTAGGTGAGGTCTCACAAGAGCAGAGTAGAGGGGCAGAATCACCTCCTTTGAGCTGCTGGTCACACTTTTCTTGATGCAGTCCAGGATAACATTTGCCTTCTGGGCTATGAGTGTGCCCACACTTTGTTTCTCATCCACCAGTACCCCCAAGTCCTTCTTCTCAGGGCTGCTCACAATCCATTCCCTGCTCATCCTGTATTTGTGTTTGGGGTTGCCCCAGCCCAGGTGTGGGACCTTGCGTTTGGCCTTGTTGAATTTCATGAGGTTTGCACAGGCCCACCTCTCAAGCCTGTCAAGGTCCCTCTGGATGGCATCCCTTCCATCCAGCATGTTGACTGAACCACACAGCTTGGTGTCACCGGCAAACTTGCTGAGGGTGCACTCAACCCCACTGTCCATGTCGTCGACAATGTTAAACAGTGCCAGTCCCAATACTGACCCCTGAGGGATGCCACTTGTCACTGATCTCCACTTGGACATTGAACTGTTGACCGTAACTCTTAGAGTTGACCATCCAGCCAATATCATATTGAAAGGCTCACAGAGGTACAAAAAGGTATAATTTCTGTTGTATTTTATTTTTCAGAGATATTCAAGACAATATCAACATACGTACCATTGAAAGAAATTCATTCACAGGCCTGAGTTCTGAAAGTGTGATTCTGTGAGTAAGGCATAGCAAATCCATTATTCTCCTTGTTAGGTCATTTTCTTCTCCAGAATAAGGTCAAGGAAACCAGCGGATGGGCACTGTTTTATACGCTTCCAAATTCAGTTTGAGGTTTTAGGCTTCTCCCCTATTTCTAATATCTCTGTATTCTGTTTTCCTGCCATGAAAAATTAATGCTTTTGTGGATTTTTTGTTGTAGTCTAATCCTGCTCTTTATTTCAGAAGCACAGTATAGAGCAAATTTAGTAATTACCGATGCCAAGGTTAAACATATTCCACCTACAACAACAGTTCCATTCGATACAAATTGTGTTCAAAAGGATGGCATGACTCATAAATATTTACAGTCAGGAACATCATTCAAAGACATTTATTGCTCGGGCAAAATATATGGAGATGATGTGGAAATGCAGTATATTTGTACACAGTGTTAATACATTGGTACAGGTCGGTTCACAATGCAGTTTCAAGCTGCATGGTTAGATGACTCTACATTCCACTTGAACAGTCATGTTTTTTAATGAACTATCTGGCTTCTTTGATCCTTTCTATTGGTATATCAAAATGTACTGTTTTCTTGCTAACAAGCTGCCTTCATTTCACCTAGCTAGTGGCCAGACTGGAAAAATTTCCCACTGTGTGTGTGCAGTTTACTTTGCATACCGAAACAGACAAGCAAGATCTGATTGACTGATTGGGCTGACGTTGATTTTGGTGGGAGCAAGGTCAGACCATCAATATTTAAAGAGAGTCCAGTAACAAGTCACTTAGCTATTATCTCTCCTTTTTCCCCCATCAGTTATGTACAACCTCTGTCTATGTCAAGTTCCCTGAAGTTTTAAACACAAGTACAGTCTTGTCAAATATGTATTCAAGGCATGATACTTTAATTGTACTGATTTATCTTTTCTCCTGTGATGATAATATTTGCTGCTCAGGATGTCCAAGCTCTGGATCTCTGCCTCCATTTTCAGTAAGGGTGTTGGTTGAAGTGAGGGGAGAATTTGTCTTAATAGAAACTTGTCTCTATAAGGTATAATGAAGTCTTGGGATTTAGGTAAAATTTTATTTGCTCTTTTTACTACTTGAATGTGATTAACCAGGTGACAAGAGTGTATAGTCCACCCTGTATGGCAACAGTGACACTAAATTTATGACCTTTGTATCTCATTGCATTAGTATCATGTTCAGTGAGAGAACACAGTAAAGTGCTAATACTGTGATTAAATGCATATATATCAGCCTGGCAGCTATGAATGGATAAGATCAATGTGATATAATAAATGTTTTAAATGCTATAAGCAGGGACATGTCTCTCCTCTGTGCCTGCTCACTCATGTCTAATAGTGCTTGCAAGTGAAGGGGACGGTGACAGTTCTCCTGATCTGACCTGACAGACATTACAGACACAAAGCTATGTACATCTGCCTGTCATGGTCAAAAGGGTAATCCTTTCAGCCAGACCCATAACTGATTTTCACACTGACCTTAGCTCACCACCTCAGACCTTAGACAAGAGAGTCTCTTGCATGCTCAGCTTTCAGTGTGAATTAGAAACAAAACATCCAGGTTTGCTAACAGTTTAATTAAATCATGCAATTTTTGCCATCAATCAGACCTGTCATTGCCTGTTGGAGAGGGTGTAAGTTGTGAAGTGACGAAGCGAGATGAAAGATTGCATCGTAAAGATGATAAATATAACTGACCCAAATGCAAATTTTTAGGACTGTGAAGGGAAGAGAGAGAAGGATGTTAAACATTAATTAGTTAATGCACTATGGTAAAAACTTGGCAGAAAGCCCCAGGAGCTTCGATTCCCAGGTTCACCACCTGTTCCTTCTCTCAGGGGATGGAGCCTGGGGAGGTGGGACTGGGGCAATGGAGCAGACAGGGAGCATGGCTTGTCAAGACAGCAGACATGGGAGGAATCAGACACTTCCTGAACAGTTTGGCACCACTGCCACCTCCCTTCCTGCCCAGTGCGGTGATGGTGAGCCTCCTCCTCCACCTGCCCTGCTGAGGATGTGAAACCACCACAAACAGTGCTCTTTTTTTCCAGTAACTGGCAAAAGTTTAAGCCATGGCCCAGTGTTTCAAAGCATCTTGAAAAAAGTAAAACTAAATGGCACCGACAGCACCAGCAGGAAAGATCCCGGTCTCACTCCTCCTGGGATTAACCTGGAACAGCCTCACTGACGCCACTGCAGCCTTCCCAGGGGAGCTGTGAGCAGCACCAGCATCTTCATCAGCTCTGCCCTTGCTTCAGAAACTTACTCTAGCTGTCATCTCTGATGGTAGTGCTCATCTGCCCTATTCACGTCTGTACTCTCCAAAGCCTTCCTCCAACAACTGTGACCTTACCAGCTGGTATTCATAGAAATTTTACCATTTGAATAGCTATTTAATATTTGTATTTGGTTGAGATCTCTTTCACTGATTTGAATTACGTACATTTTAGTTATGAAGCATGAATAAGAACACGCCATTTTTTTTTTTTCTCTATTGCAGATGGCTTAATAAAAATGGGATCCGAGAAATTGAAAATCATGCGTTTAATGGAACCTACCTGGACGAGCTGTAACTATTTCTGTCATTTACTATTCTGAAAAGCAAATATTAGAAGGTATAAACTGCTGCAAGCTATTTTTTTTTTAATCTCAGATTATTTTAGCATTAATATTGTTGTGTTTTTCAGAAATCTAAGTGATAATCACAATCTAGAAAAATTACCAAACGACGTCTTCCAAGGAGCCAATGGGCCTGTTGTTTTGTAAGTAATATTCAGATATTATTTTTCTCATTATTAACTCCCTAGAAAAGAACAGAGAAGAACATGCGAATGCCAGTCTAGATTCCAATATCTCACAAATATTGGAGTTCAAAACTGGAGAGGTAGTTCTAAATATAAAAAAACTTGGAAGCTGTATCTGAAATTTCAGTCTACATTCATGTTTTCACTTTATCCTCAAGTTTTTGGGGAGTATTTAGATCCAGGTATTTAGATCCAGATTCCTCTACACAGTTGATTAAGCTCTGTAAGAGAGTAGTTCTGCTTAATATTTTTTAGAGAAAAATGCTGTTAGATTTTTGTTTGAGGAAAATCAAGAATAGGTGAGTGGGTCCTTGGTGCTTAAATCTGAATTCCTTACCACTGAGGATCTGCCCCTGCATCTCTGGAGCTTAATTCTAAAGATTAACCCCCTACCCTACAGGGATAGAGACTGGGATATCCCATCCCCTGTAGGAGTAAGTGTGAGATATATCACGCAGTTACAACAGGATGTCTTTGTTGGGTAACAACATGAAAGCAAGACCTCAGCAGTAGAGAATTCAGCAGTAGGGTGCTCATGGATCTCAGTCACCATTACCTCCAGCCACCATGAGGTCTGAAAATGCCTCTGAGTGTGCACAACTGCACATAAGAGGTGCAACAGAGACATGGGAGTCATTCTTTACAGTCCAGAGAGGGCTAGGAGTCACCCAGAAAGGGTGAAAATGTATCATTGGAGCTGTTGGAAGATTTTATACGGAGGTTAGAGTTGATGGAAATCTTAAAAAGAGAAAGAAAAATGACTAGTTAACCTTGAGTTCAGATCAGAGCTCCTCTGAAGGCCTTTTTTCCACATTGTGATGGTCCGTGCACCTATGGTATGAAGAGCTATTGTATGGGTTACTGCATTCTTCTCCACTTCTATCACTCTCTCAAAGTGTCTTCCTTCTTTGGAAAAGACTGCTAGTGGAACATCTTTTCAGCGGTAGTATCATTGATGTTTCTTTGGAAAAGCATGGTTTCCTGCAGCAAAAGTAAATGCATTTTCTTTGCAAGCTGTAGCTGATACAGTCACATTCTGGAGGTTTATCAAATTGATTTGTCTGTATTTCAGATTCATTTGATAGTTCAATTTCTAACACTGAATTATTTGTGTAAGAATTTTTCTCTTCCATTACCAATACATCCACTATTCTATGGATGGGAAATTACCTTTTTATCCTGTCTGAGGTCATGAAAGAAGAGCCTCCTTACTCATCCGTTACTGTAGTGTACACCAGGAATGTGCTTTCACTTGTGGAAATGATTGACCCATAATCATATCTTTGCTGGGACAAATAGTGTTGCTGCAATAAAATCTGTGTTGCAGACTGCAGTGTTTATTAGAATGAGTGTCAGGATGTTTTAACTCTTGATCTTCCCGAACCAGTGTCCTGCAGTTAATTAAAATCAACTTCTGTTTTATAATTCAACGTATTAAAATAAAGTGAAAGAAACACAGAGTAAAGTCAGAAAGCACCAATCTTAGCCCTTGTACAGGCTACACAGTTTCACAAATCAATTTCTCTCTCAGGACTACAGCTCTTCGCTGAATTAGAATCTCTTTTTTAGAAAGACATAAAGTTTTAAGTTGAAGGATTTCAGCACTGACAGTAGACAAGCAGATCAAATGGCTAATTACTCCCACACCTATATGCATTCCTTCTATACAGAAACACACTGTATTTCCAACTTGGAGTTTCATAGCTTTGATTTTCAGCCATATTGTTTCATTTAATCATCTTCCAGTGCTCTCAGAGCTGCAATGGCTTACACCAACTTTTACTGAAGTCCTTAGGAGTTCTCTGGCTGCGTCCTGACTTAGATGCAGGGCAAGGTCTGGCCATGGTCCATGCTATCCTTGCAATTTGTCTTCAAGGGGAAGCCCATGTACAGGGGCCACAGGAGAGCTCCAGGAGATCCCCAGCTCAACAGCTGAGTCCCTGAAGCACAGGCAGAGATCAGTTTAGATACAAGCACAGAGAAAATTGTTCTCACCCATCAGTCTACACCTCTCTGATTTCTGCTCCTCCAGCCATTTCTTGCTATTTCTGTATGTGTGTTTCAAACCTCATCAGTTGGTCAGTGGTTTTGCTAACCAAACAGAGACTCCCAGTGGGAAAGGAAAATGACTGGAAGAGAAGTCAGATTCATTTTGTTGTTCCTGCACTGGCTGCTGTCGAGGCTGATGACTAGCAGCCAAGCAATAATAGAACAAGAACATGTATTCCAGTCACCAATGATTTCTGATTTGATTTCCTACTGCCACTTTATCATCCTGTTCATCATGCTTATTTAATTTATCAAGCCTCTAAATAGAGAGGAACGTCCCTTTGCACTGAGGTCTGTTTGTGACAACTCAGTGGAGTAAGTTACTAAACCCACCTGTACAATGTCTGTGTCTGCTGTTCAGGGGCTTGTCAGTGGTGAATCGATAACTATCCCTAATAGACGTACCAATAAACCCTTGTTGTTATACTTTCCCTAACTTGCTTCTGTTTCTGTGCAATAATGAGCATAAAAAGAAGGATCTTTAAAAGAAGAAAATATTTTCATGGAAAAATATTTAATATTTATTAAATTATCTAGAGATGCCCAGAGACCCAGTTACATTTTAGCTGTTTTTAAGTCTAGGTGATATTCCTATTCATATTTACTTGTTATCTTCACCCAGTATAATAGCATTTTTTAGCTAACAAGCCAAAGAAAACATTTTCCATGCTCTTGTTCAGAATTATGATCCCTTGTGAAGTTTCATAGGCTCTTAATGATGCCACGAGGATGCTGTCTGTGGATTTAGGCAGAAAACTGCTGTTTAGTTGTTGAGTCATGAGCATATACTCCAGGTGACAGTTTTCATTAGGCAGCATATTAAGGGCAACAGTCAGTGCATGGAACAATTGAGACTGCTCGTTGCAACTTAATTACCTCTTCAGGTGTCTAAGTCAGAAATCGATAGCCTAAAATTTCTCTTCAGCTCCTGCAAGAAACAGGTCATGCCCAGAACAACCTCAGGACCACAGTGTAGCTTCTTTCCGCCCAACATGCTGAAATTCAAAGTATTTCTGAATCCACGGATCCGTCTCGCCCTTCCAGTAGAACTTATGACCCCAGGTTAGGGTAGAGGAGTTGGGTCTGTGTTCGTTCCTCTGCTGCCACAGTTCATGGTCTAGTTGTTGAAGGTGGTACATTCCTTCAGAGCCTGGATGCAAAACCTCCAGCTGTAGGCACAGCATGGACACAAAAATAATCTTTAACCATCACCAGTAACTGTTTTATTATCTGTCTATGAGTTTGATAGATTTGTCACCCTAAGCTAAAGACCATGAGTTCAAACAGAGCCACATCCTTGTATGAATTTTGTTCTTAGAACAGAGAAGCAAATGTGTGTACAGTACATAGCAACTGTCTGAAGTTTATTACGTGCTGTTAAAACTTGGTCTCCCCCTCACGTGGCACCACTCTACTGTATTAATAAGACAATAAAAACAATTTGTGCATGTTGGGTAATAGAGATCAAATAACACATTGTCCTGACATCGTACTGTTATGGAAACTGTACCTTGGAGGGGGCATGGAGGAAATTACAAATATTGTCAGTCCAATTCCTTGATTAGGGAAAACTATTTTTCTTTTCTCAGAAAATAAAGAGTAGAGCAACCTTAGCAAGTGCTGCATCCTGGATCAGCCTCAGACCATAAGCCCACTTTGCAGAGGGCTAAGGGTGGACAGCATGATTTTGCATAATCCATTTTACTGTTGCTCTAAGAGAAAGAAGCGTGCTTTCCTGCTGGCACAAGCTGAGGGACACAGTTTTTGCCCTAGCGAGGGAAAAGTGGGGACATTTTGCCCCAGCTGTTACATTCTGGATCCATGGGGACAGGTTCCTGAGTACCTCTCAGTCTGGCGATGGACCACCCTTGGTCCTTCTTTCCTTTCCCCACCTGTGTGGCACAAGTCAAGATTTAGTGTGTGCACAATGTTTTTCCTTCTAAAGGCCTCGCTCATGCTCTCTACACTACATTCATAGCTGCTGATTCTGTCACTGCCTTTAATAGCTTGTCCCACACAGTAATTGCCTTCCACATAAATACATCTCTCCTAACCTCCTGTAATCTTACCCCTTTCTTCACTTCAGTCTGTGTTCTCTTTGTTTTTTAAACCTCTAGAAATGTTTTGTTATTTTTGTTCCTTACAGTTTGAACCATGTCACCCCTGTATCTCTTTAATCTCTTTTTCTTCCTAATGAGTAAAAAACCTGATATTCCCAACCTCTCTCCACATCTGTACCTGCCTGTGAGCTTCTCTCTTTGTATTTATTGCCTTTTCCACAACAGCCTTCCCATGATGTGATATTCATGTAACAAACTTCTTTTGTTATTTCATCAGCCTATTTTATCCCGTAACAGTATTCTGGGGTGCTTGATGCATTTACCAGGTGTTTACTAAACCCAGAATCATATGGCACTAATGGTTTATGTTCCTGATAATTCTTACTCAGAGCAGTTTGAGATTTTTTTTTTCTTTTTTTTTCTCAAACCAGGCTAATATCACTTGATTTTTGTTTGCAATATTAGTTCAGCTTTCTGGGAGGAACACCCAATTTATCCCTGGATCCTGTTTTTAGCATGGATTTCCATCTGGTCTCTTTCCAGTCACTACTCTGAGAATGAGTAGGACAGTCTAAAACACATACCCACTGTTGAGCAGAGGTAAATTTGCTTTTTACCAGGATTTTCATATGTTTTCTTGAAGGGATATTTCAAGGACAAGAATCAGTTTCCTGCCAAGTCATGGATTAGAACTCATTAAGAAGCTAAGAGCAAGGTCTACATACAATTTAAAAAAGCTTCCTGATTTAAGCAAATTTAGATCTTTGATTGAGGCAAACTTCACCTATCCTAGCCATTGCTGTGCATTTACAAACTGGAAAAGACAGAAGTAAGTGATTTCATTTGTTTTTCTTTTTGGTGCTTCTCAGCAGTTGATAGTGAATTAAATAAACTGCCTCAAAGTCTGGATAGAAAAGGTCTCTTCAGTTCAGGTAAGTAAATTGATAGAAATAAATAAATATACAATATGCATGCTACACAGTGCACTGCCTCTCCGTTACAGGGGAGTAATAAACTTTAATAGCTGTGTTAGCATCAGCATTTTCCGCAGCTGTGGCTCTAGTCCTCGCCTGTCACAGGTCCATCTTTCACTAGGACCTGCTCTCCTGGATCAGCCTGGACCCACACTGAGGACATTCAACAGGGAAAATTTTATAACTCTTCAGGAGGTAGCTGGAGGGAAAGCTGTATTTGCAGAGAAGCTGGTAATACTTGGCCATCAATTCAGGAGGGGAACAGGACCACTGAGTGACCTTAAACTCTTCTCTCAGAAAGCCACACTGATGTTGGAACACTGTCCAACAAAGTGCCACAGATATGTTATCTGTCAAGTCTACATACACAACATGTTTGGACATGATTTCTGAAATGGTTCACCTAGAGCAGACCTCTTACACCCAAATCAACAGAGTGGGGTGGGAGGGCAGGGCATCTTTTATAGACTCCCAAAGTAAATTTTTATGCTTTTTTAAATTTTCCATTAGCAAGTTGTAGTGACACTTCAGGTATCAGTGGTTCTCATTGAGTATTTTTGGCTAGTCAGATAGACTTTAAATATACACTTTAATGAGCTAATGAACTTCCTGCACTTGTGCCACTGGAAAACATGAGGAGCTGGTACCTGAAGAAACCTCTGTTATTGTTCAAAGTTCTTCCTTTACTGGATGTCCTCAAAGACTTGGAATATGCCATGGCAAAAAAAAAGATGTGGTTCATTGTTACAATTCAAGACATTGTCTTCAGAAGTTGCCTAAAACCTCAAAGAAAAGTAAAACCATGCAGAGAAAGCATAAAGTATTAGTAGCTTCTATTTTCATACTTATAATAGCCATTTATTTACTTTTAACATTGTATTGTTACCAGGTAGTGAAAGATAACTGGCCTTGCTTGTGCTCATAGCTAATAAATATCACTTACGTGTGTTTGCAAAACCACCAGTGAAAGAGTGCAAGTCTGATGGTGGAGACTGCAGTGATAATGGAAGTATCTGACAGAATACATCCCCTATTGCCATATTTGATCCAAAATGCTAAACTTTTTGCTAGGACAGTTTATCAGCAGGAGCCATTTTCACATACTTCTGCAGGCTTATGCAGGCACAGTGCTTGGTAGCTTGCTAAGTAGAAACGTCTTTCTAGCACTGGTGGCAAAGTGAAATTTACCGGAGTCCAATGGAATCTGTGAAGGGATCTTGATATCACTATGATTCATATTTTTGAAGGTTCTTGGTTTCTGGGCTGCTTGTGCCAAATCAGTACCCTAATCCCAGAATCAACTCCTTAAATTAGGCAACTGGACTTTTCAAAAACAGAGTAATAGTTACTATTGAAGGAAAAGTACAGGAGGAAATGATCCTAACATTTTGGTAAGCTCTCAGTGTCTAGTCCCCTCATTTGGGCTTCAAATAATTTCTGTGTGAAAGGGTTGTCAAGCATTGGAACAGGCTGCCCAGGGAAGTGGTTGAGTCACCATCCCTGGAGGTATTTAAAAGACTTGTAGCTGTGGTGCTTAGATGTGGTCCCTAGACATGGTTTAGTGGGGGACTTGGCAGTATTAGGTTTATGGTTGGACCCCATGATCTTAAAGGTCTTTTCCAACCTATATGATTCAGTGATTCTATGTCACGCTTGCCCCAGGGGATTGAAGCCCACAGCACTCACTTCCCACTTCATACAGCCCCATTTTTAGAAGCTTCTGCCCTGGTAGGTAAGAAGCCAAGGAGGACACTGATAACCTTTCCCACAGGCTGGGCAAGTGCCATTTTGCAAATAAATGCCAATGAACTGTGCAGAACTCACATAACCCAAGTACGGATGGACAACGAGCTGGGCTGGAGCACCACGCAGTGGTGAGGCTGCTTCTGGAGCAAGTCCGGTCACGACTTCATGGTCCCCTATAGTATCAGGTGTAATGCAATGGTAAGAAATAGTATACAAGTTGGAGATGCTCTTCTTTATATGATATATGGTTACTTGAATAAATGTGCATGTGAACAGTATGACTTTGGTCAACGAAACAAAGTTGATTGTATTTATATGTCCTTAATAGTTACCAGATGTATCCTTTAAAAAATATTAAGCGTAAATGCAAAATTATCAGAACCCATTATTTAGATCAACCCTTCCTGTTAACTGCTTTAAATCATAATTAAAAATGATGATTTCTTTCACACAGTCATGTGTCTTGTACTGAAATTGGCGGGAGACTGATTCCCTCTTTCCACCTGAAGAAGAGAGAATGGATGCATTTTAGTTCAGTTTGAATACCGAAGGAATTACCATACACTTCAGCAGAGATTAGTCACACATACAGTAGCTACACCTGCTTTCATTTCAAAGCAGTTTTCTTGATAGCTGGCACAAGCTGTGTGTGCACTGAGGACTGCTTGGGTTGTTTAAGGGTTATTAATAGTTTGCAGTGCTTGATCACACAACGTGTTTTGTCTCCCTGGCAAGAGCTGTGCTTGATTCAATGCAGCAGTCACTGCTTGTGGTGGTGAGAACCGTGATATGACCTGACTTGCCATGCAGCTTCACAGGAGACGGTCATTCTCCCATGGCCATTTGGGTCTCAGAATACTTCCAGGTAGTCCTGGGAAGATAAGAAGGATGCCTCGTCATCCCCAGAAGTGCATTTCTAAGGATCACAACAGTAGTTGGTGTTTACATGGGAAATCTGGGAAGGAATTAAGACAGGGATGTGTAACCCCTTTCTGGCTGCTCCATTTACCTAAGATTTCCCTTCTTTGAGACTTTTGCAGTACTCAAGACCCCTAGATAAAATAAGTTGCCATAGTGGATCATGCTCAATCCCCTCTCCTGAATCCGTCTGCACCAGCAAACAAGTTCTGTATGACAACAGAAAGCTTAAAACTGTTACAAGGGCAGTGCTTTCAATATTTTGGAGGATATCACATCACGCAGAGCTCTGCCAGACTGAGACACAAATTAAAACATAGACCATTTTGATATTTTTTTCCCCATTCCAAGAAGGATTATATGATAAATATTGATCTGTAGATTTATGACATTAGAATATTGTGATGCTGGCCTAACAGAAGGTAAACTTCTTTTTAGGGTAAGCCCAGTGCAGTATGTTGAGCTCCCCTCACATTTTTCTGTGACTGGAAAATAATATCCTTGATGGGTGGATAGGGCAGAGGCTGGATGTTAAAATCCTCCACTTGACATACATCATTATGAACTTCAGCAAGCTTTTGGCTTTCTTTGACATCAAGATCACCTTCTGCCTAAAAGAATGACATTGATATGACTCTGTCCTTACACTTGATCATTATTCTTTGAAGGAGCTGTCACTTGAAATCCTATTTTTTTAAAAAAACTTGGCATCATCAGGAGTCGTGTTTGGGCCTCGTCTCATGAGAACATAGCATCAGTTACTCACAACTCACTTGATGTCACTTTGCAGTGAGGATGATCGGTCTAGATGGGGCTTGATACAGAACTTAGGTCAGGACTATTTATTCTGAACATGTTCCTTTGCACAAAAGATCCTGCTGCCACTGGACCCATATGGAGCGCACAAAATAACTCCTTGTACAAAGGCAGTAATTTTTGTTAGAGCACTCTGACAATTTTAGTGTTGTTGAGTTGTCCTTTCTCTAGTTTGTTTTTCAGAGGGTTTACCTGAGCAAAGCAATGTTAAACAGTCACAGAGAGTTACAAATAGACTGAAAAAATTAACTGTGTTACAATACCTACCATCTCAAAAGGAAGCAAGCATCCCTTGCCTAAAATTGTTTTAGCTTGTTGCTTTTGATGCACTGTGCAGCAGTAAGGACAAATATCCCAGGGCAAAGAACTGGTAAGTAGTCAGTACCAGAGGATGGCTCTTCTTTCGTTTGGGAGTTTGCAACTGCCCATCTTACCTGCTCGTGGTACAGGTAAGCAGTCAGGAGATTCCTCAACACCCATCCTCGGAGCAAACTGAGTACCTTACTCCGAGGGAACCTGATTTTATTTGGGACTGATGGTCGTAATATAATTCAAGAATGAATAAATTGTAATAATCAGAAATATTTAATTGGCCTTGTATAACAGTCTTATCAGGGGACAGATTTAGCTCCAGTCAGTGCATCCATAATTTAGGAAAAGGTTTATTTTTAACTCATAGCTGAGAAATGACTGGATAAAAACATTTTGCTCAGTTCATTTATGAAGAATCATCAATTGTAGTAGCTTTCCCTCAGTTCATTTATGAAGAATCACCAATTGCTGTGGCTTTCAGTGCCCTCAAGTGCCTGTAGCACTCAAAACCTAGGGACTTTCTCTCCTTTTATTGCTCCTTGGAAGCATATATTCCCTTTCAGCTAGAGAACTGTTGATATATTGATCAATACATGGGACCCCTCACTCATCCTTATGTGAGCAGAACACAAGGGAACAAAACGTAATGCCTTGTTATTGCTATTGTGACCTCCATAGTGCATATTTGACCTCACAGAAAATCAGTTTTCTGCCTCAGTTGACAGGTAAGATAAAAAATATTGATAATAGTAGAGGATGCTCAGAACCTCATAGGAAACGTTCCTCACCTTCTGGTGCTGGGCCTTCATTAGTTTTCCTTTCTTGCAGACCTTTTAAACTCGATTTTTGGAAGATGCAGTGAGTGCACAAAGTCAAAGGGTAAAATCAGGTTACAAAAAAAAAAAAAAAAAAATTACCTTTTAAGCTGCTACCAATTATTTAACCGTTTCAGCCTAACTTGCCCAGAAAGCTCTTCTCTCAGCTGTGCTGCAAATCAGGGTGGAAGATAAGGTGGGGTCCTGTCCTAGAAATTATACAGCTAAATTGCTGTCTAGGCTGTAGTTGAAAGTAGGCAGAGCTGAACTGTGTTGGTTTTGCAACACATTGTCAGCTGTTTTATTCCCTAACTCAGATTAGGTCTGGATCCATTTTATGTATAAAGCCATGAATGCAAGTTTCTGGGACACTAAACTTCAAAGGCAGCCTAAGAGAAGCAGCTGATAAAGTCTGACCCTTTACTTCTTATTGACATGCCTTGATATTTTTTAGCTTGGTGGAGCTGATCATCTTTCTATCATCTCAGCCAAAATATTTGTTTCTTCCTTTGGTCTAGGTATGAAGAAGAAGGGCATAGAGTTAATCCGCTAGGAAATAAAGCCAAACACAAAACTGTCAAAAAATACTAATTTTGTTTTCCTTTATTTCTTTTATCTCCCTTTTCTAAAATATGCAAAATGTTTTTAAAAGATTTTCTGACAGAAACAAAAGCAACTACTGTTTCTATAGAAATACTGGGTTGATTTGGTGTGATGTGGTTTCATTTGGTTTGGCTTGGCTTGGCTTCACCTCGTTTGGTTTCAAATCCATTTTATTTGACAAACAGTTTTTAAGGAAAGTGACCTGCCAAGTCTTGTGTTTGTATCAGTGTTGACATCTGGCTTCCAGAGATTATTTGGAAGACTGCATGAACTTATTTATGCTATATATGTGTGTTAATGGCCAGTTACCAATATGATATGAGATACTCAAAATGAAGGGCACAAACTGCAGTTTTTCTGTGCCCTGAAGGAGTTATAAGATTGAATACGGCACATTGATTGCCAAAAACTATAGGAAGAAGGGAATTTGAGAGTGATACTAAGGGATAGTAGCATTATTGTGATTATACAGACTCCTTATGGGCACAGATGAATTGACTCATTTTTCACAGTTCAGTCTTATGTAGGAATTAATCAAGTGTTTCCCCAATGCAAGAATCAGCTTATGAATGACAGGGTATGTGAGAAATTTGGTTGAAGTAAGGACAGCTTCTTACAGGATGCACCTGTCTAGGTGGATAACTGCATCATGATTGTTAGTAAAGTAAACATCAGGCTTTTTTCCCTTATGTTTTATGATTTTTCTAAATCATTTACACTTTCATGTAATATTTTATAAATAGGGGCCAGCCAGATTATTAATTTCAAGCTCCAGGGTACTCTATATAATCAGCTAACCAGAAAAACTGAGATGTTAATGGAAACAGGATGATTTCATGTTTGTTGTATGCCTCACGCTGTGTCTCTTAGTTTCCAACTCTACTCTTTTTACAATTTCAGCACTGAATTGCATCCAATATGTACCATATCTCAGGCCAAGCAAGACCATGATGAGAAGCCTGGTGATAAGATGCTTAGAAGATCTGCAGCTGAAGATTATATTTCCAACTATGGCATAGGATTTGACCCAGCAGAGAATGAATTTGACTATGGTTTATGCAATGAAATAGTTAACGTAGCTTGCTCACCTAAACCTGACGCTTTCAATCCATGTGAAGATATAATGGGATACAACATTCTGAGAGTCCTGATATGGTTTATCAATGTTTTAGCTATCACTGGGAACATCGTAGTCCTCATTATTTTAATAAGCAGTCAATACAAACTGACCGTACCTCGTTTTCTAATGTGCAATCTTGCATTTGCAGATCTCTGCATAGGTATCTATCTGTTGTTTATCGCATCTGTAGATATCCAGACCAAAAGCCAGTATTACAACTATGCCATAGACTGGCAAACTGGGGCAGGGTGCAACGCTGCAGGATTTTTTACAGTGTTTGCAAGTGAACTCTCAGTCTACACGCTGACTGTGATAACTCTGGAAAGGTGGCATACCATCACCTATGCCATGCAACTGGACCGCAAGGTTCGATTTCGTCATGCTGTGATAATAATGATTTTTGGCTGGATATTTGCTTTCACAGTGGCACTTCTTCCCATATTTGGAGTCAGCAGCTACATGAAGGTCAGCATCTGTTTGCCCATGGATATAGAAACGCCATTTTCTCAGGCTTATGTTATATTCCTTTTAGTGTTGAATGTACTCGCATTTGTGGTCATATGTGCCTGCTACATCTGCATCTACTTTACTGTGAGAAACCCTAATGTCATCTCTTCAAACAGTGACACCAAGATTGCCAAGCGCATGGCCATACTGATCTTCACAGACTTCCTCTGCATGGCACCAATATCTTTTTTTGCAATATCAGCCTCACTCAAAGTTCCTCTCATCACAGTGTCCAAATCCAAGATCCTTTTGGTTTTGTTTTACCCCATCAATTCCTGTGCTAACCCTTTTCTCTATGCCATTTTCACAAAGACTTTCCGCAGGGATTTCTTCATTCTGTTGAGCAAGTTTGGTTGCTGTGAAATGCAAGCCCAGATTTACAAAACAGAGACCTCCTCATCTGCTCATAATTTCCACACAAGAAATGGACATTGCCCTCCTGCATCAAAAAACAGTGATGGGACTATTTATTCATTAGTTCCTCTGAATCACTTGAACTGAAGTGCTTGCATGAATTTGTGTCTGAGACAGTGTGATAATCACTTTCAACTGTGAATTTGAAGAATGACTTCAGCATAGCACGTAAACTTATTTTTTATGAGAAAAAAAAATATTTTCCCTTTGCTATTTTTGTTCAATGAACAACCATCAGAGATGACACATCATCTTCATCAGTCCTTGAAGGACAAAGAACAAAACTTCAATATGTGCCAAAGTGTCCTTGTAGAATTGTCTCAAGAAATAAATAAGATTATAAACTTGTATCTCCCACCACACAGGCAGAGATTCCCTTTGTTCTAGGAAGATGTTAGCTGCTTATGTAGTATTAAGTAGTGGTTATATATGGTTAAAAGAAAAAATATGTAGAATTAAATTTTTTGTCCGTGAAGCGTGTTGTAACAATGACAGATAATTAGCTCTTTCCATTAGTCATATCTCCTGGGGTTATAGGAGACAGAAATCCTACTTAAAGCCCTCCTTCAGCATAGACTTACTAGAAATAAGAATATCTTGTGTTATTTCCATTTCTGTTGACCACAGCAGAGGGGCAGGAAGCATCTCCAGCTATGCTGGTATTTGCTGTTCCAAGCTGCATGGACCTGCCTTTCTCTGCACTAAAGTGTCACTTTGGGTGGGATTTGTGTTCATCTAGATTGGAAGGCTCAGAGAACTGGATTTCATCTGGGCTTGGATTAAGGATTCTGGTTTGGGGTTTGTTTTCAATGTGAGAAAGAGCAAGAAAGATAGCAGTAGAAACTCTTCATAATAAGGGGGATGTTGTTCTCATGTTGGTCTCACAAAGTTGGGTTGAAATCAGTTTTGTGTGGCTGGACCCCTTGGGTAAGGCAAGATGGGCCAATGTGATACCCGAGGCAGGTTTGCTATACAGCGGTGTTAGTGCATTGCACTGTCTGGGCTGTGTAAGGGAAGATGGATCCAGATATGAAATTCTGAAAGTGTTCTTTCCCCTTCCCTTTAAAAAAAAAAAAAAAATCCTTCATGTGCACATTATCAAATGATGGTCCAGATTTAAAGACCTGAAAGAAACTATACACTGCATATGTTGAAATAACAACAAAGAAAAAAAACTCTTAATCAAGATTTTCTGATTTTACAGGGGTTTTTAATAACATCTCAATGAACATAGAGACTTTTTACATTATTTGAATATCAAACTTTTTGAAGGTTAATCATTCCAAGTCACAACAAAGATTTAGGGTTGGGTAGGGTTTTCTCATGCTGACTGTGTGTTTATGTGTGGGTATCTGGGCACAAAAAAAACACCAGGACAGGAGTCTGGGCTATGTTCCCACCTCACAAACAATTCACAATTTCCCTCCATGAGATTATAAAGCTTTGGAGTCTTCATGGTTAAATGTGAATGTGATGTGCTTTGAATATTTCCTGCCTACAAATCCTAAAATTTCAGTAGCAATTCTTGATGCTTCAATCCATAATTTCTCCTGTCATCAGCATCACATTTCAGCATCTGAACCTGATATGAGTAACTACAGAAGATGATTATTCAATCAGTCTTAAACAGGGAATGATATATAAGCTTCCTAGTGTAAAAACCAGGGGATTTCAAAGATAGTGTAGGGGTTTTTTTGCGGGGGGGATTTCATTACTCAACATAAGTAACACTCCCTCTAAGATACAGGAGAAGGAAGAAAGAAAGAGCAAAACAAGAAAGAGAGTTTGTCTCTGGGAAGCTGTTCTGATGATTCAGATGAATCATTTCTTCACAAATATTTTATGCCATGTACAGTGTACTGTTGTGCAGCCACTAAAACCCATCCCAAGGGAAGTGTCTGAATGATGAGGTTCCAAAACAACAAGTATTCTATTTGTATTAAAAATAGGCTCCTGAATCTATTCTTGGTCCAAAAATGAGGGGTGTTCTTTGGCAAACACTAGCCCATTTTTGGTGATAAATACGGCAAATCCATGTAGTGCATCACACTTTTTGCCTGGGCCCTGACCACTTGCAGAAACAATAGGATGAGACCTGGCAGTTCAGGAGAGTACAGGCATAGTCTAGAAGCCAGTCTTGTAAATCCTCTCACAGCAACATCAGGTACACAAGCTCATCTGTCCCATGCAAAACCATTGCCCAGGCATTTGCAGAATCGGGACCTGGTTAAATATGCTTGGCAAATAAACACCCCTGAAAAGACACTTGGCAAGAGATCTCTGTCTTGTAGCCAGAGTCAAACCCAGGGGCTAAGGGATGAATCCATCTAGCCTAGGCTCTTTGTCCAGAGAAGACAAGGGATGATACTTGAAGAGCAAGTAGAGTCTGCACTTTGTGTCGTCCCTAGCACAGAAATGCTTGAGGCACATGTCATCCTGCCCACATGTGCTGCACAGGAGCTTCAGTGTCAGCTCAGGCTGTGGCACCAGCTCCAAAGCTGGGAGGCTGACTGTGTGGTTGCCAAGACAAAAAAACCTCCTTCTTGTAGTCCTCAGACCTCCTTGGCTTTCATTATTCTTTGGATTTTAATTTTAAGCATCTTCTAA
>NW_010297405.1:19915-20506 GCF_000700745.2 Antrostomus carolinensis | reverse complement strand
GGGCAATTTTTTTAAAGGAGTGTTTTTCCTTTGGAGAAAGCAGCATAAGGAAAAAAAAATATTCATGCTTATAATGTAAAAAAAGCCTGCTGGTGTCTGGTGTGGATTTTCTCAGCACTGAACAACATGTTTATGTGTTTAATCTTTAAACTATTTTATATTTCCCTTTCTGAAATCTATTTTAATAAAACCAATATCAGAAAGAAGTGCCTTGAGAACAAGTGTACAACCAGAGATATGCTGACAAAGTATGCAATAAATGTTACTGCTTATCTGGAGAGCTCCATATATTCAGCACAGCCTCCACAGTTGGGTCACTGTGACCTACGAATGAAACTTGGCTCATGAGAGACTCTGCAAATCAAACCTTCCTGTAGTCTCCTGGAGTTAACAAAGCACAGAAAGGTATGTTTGAAACCTCTTAAACAGGTAATGTAGTAGCACTGACCTGTCTTTGTTTTAACCAATCTCTTCTATTACTTCACTTTTCTTACAAAATAAGAGCGAAACTATTGACAGAACTTTGAGAGGAGTTTTTCTCCTTTTTAATATGTATAAATGGCTTTTCTTACATGATGCACTCTGATTTTC
>NW_010297405.1:14018-19904 GCF_000700745.2 Antrostomus carolinensis | reverse complement strand
CTTTCCCTATTTTTTATAGCCAGGACTTGGAAGCTCTCTTTTGTTGAGTTTTCTGTTCAGACAAATAAATGTGTGTCTGTGTGTGCACATGTGTGTATGAGAGACAGGCAACAGGTAACAAGGAAACTGAGTCAAAGCCCAACTCTGACTCACAGGAAAAACATTGGATTTGTTCTAACTTGGAGCTCATTGCTAGCTCATTCCAGAGATCTTCTTACAGTTGGCAATATTACAATGCTTTCTAGTTTTCTTTCCTACTCTTGAGTGGCACTTGTGTTTCTGTCTCCACCAAGCCCCAGAAAATGCCCAGTTAAAGATTTATGGCTGTCTTTGTTCTTATGGTGACATCATCAGAGTGATATAAATAGACTGCACTGGTAGAATTTTCTGCCTTTGAGAGAGTACGCGATAAACAACTTATTCATCTGCTTGATAGAAGCATTACTCCTTCAGGCATGTATCTTGTGAGGAACCCATACCTGACCTCCCTGAGAAACGCCTATCTGGTGTCGTGATGGAAAGTGAGAAATGGGGCCACTTCAGCTTGGCAGACCAAAGGCCACACCCTGAAAATTGCCACCACAGGTAAAGGTAATGGGAACAGCTGGTCAAAAGCATCAATAAAAACAAAAACCTGACTCAGAAGAGCAAATAAACCATGAGACATTTTCTTTACAGCATTGTTCTGGGGGTTGCACAGATATGCCAAGCAAGGTTTGCTCATTAGAAGGCAGGTCTACATTTGAGCTTGTTAAGAATGCAAGATGAGGCTTTGCATCTCATTTAGCAAGTCTTCAAATCATTTGACCACATTTCTTTCCTGTAGATTCCCTCCTAATCATTCCACTGAGAACAGAGCAGATAATCTTACATTTAATTTATGCAGCTTTGTTGTTAAGAAGAGTTAATAATGCAAAATTATTTATCCTCAAGGAATAATTTAACCATCCCTCCCCCTTCCTGAATGAAAGAAGAGAAAAGAAAGGTGGATCTGGTTCAAACGGTCAAATAAGCACATACAAACCTCCTCACAGATTTGCATCTTTAATATGGGCATGTGTAAGCTCCCGTTGTGTATGCAAATATATATTGCACATACACGCTGTTCTTCAGAGTGAGTTTTGTCTAAGTACTCTGTTGCAAGCACATGTTTCAAAATCTGGGCCTTGTTGCTTTAAAATATTCAAGCACGGGAGCAGAATTTTATTGCTGTCATCTGGATAATTAAACTCTTCATTAACAGTTGTTCTCAAACCAGTAGGTGACCTTTAATTAGGAATGAAAGTACTCAGGAATGGATCTCAAGAATTAAGAAACTGCAGAGGACCCTTTGCCCCCCACCTTACCCAAGTCCACTGAAAATCTTTTGTAAAGCACTGATTTTCCAAGAGAAATTATGCTGGGTGAGGCAAAAATATGTTTCTAGGTCCAAAACATCAGATTAATGCTTTGCTTAACCTTGTTGTAACTAAATATTGTATTTTCTTTTTTCTGTCTCATGCAGGCTTCGCCATGTGTTACCTGGATCTTTGTTACCCCAACCTGGACAACTGCAGTAAGTTGTACCCACACCAAAAAAGAACAGAAAAAATTAGCAAGATCACAATGAGAGCAGTGCACAGATGGGCATGTGCTGTATTTATGAGTGGGTGGAAGATTGCAGGGTAGGATGGAGCAATATGGGCTTTTCTGTTGAGTCATCCAAATATCCAATGCTAAAATTCTGCATTAAACGGGCTATTTTGGCTGTAGTTCCCAGGGAACAAGCAATAGCAATTTGCATGGGAAAATCTATGGAGACATAACCTTAAAAGGAAGTTCAAGTCATGAGGTTTTATTTCATTGTTAAAGAATTGTGTTAAAGAAAAAAAGCAAAAGACTGATATAAATAGTGTGTATATGCTGTCTCTGGAAAAAGGGATGTCAGCTCCTTTTGGGGCCATCCAGGCTCCACACTGCACCATCACCAGTCACCTTTGCATTGCAAGTCTGGGTATTGCTTGTGAGCTACAAATGCCTGATTAGATTTAACTGCTCCCAGTTTCTTCTTTTCTTGCTTATGCTCTGTGGACAAGCATGTACCCCTTGGACATCTGTACTGTTGCCTCTTCATTGCCTCAGCTTTACCCCATCTTGGTCCTTTCCACGATGCTGGTTTGTGCTGCCTGTGCTTAAAAGTGCTCTGCTTTTACCTGCAGACATGTATGAGCAGAATCCATGTCCCTCAGAAACATTTCTTCAGAAATCAGCAGTTGGAAGATCAGAAGTCTGCTCGTTGCTCTCTGGGCAGTGGGGCGCACACGTCTTCTTACACTGCCTTCCAGTTCCTATCTCCTGTTTTGATTATTTGTTGCAGTGACTGTTGTGAGGATAACTGGCCCTTTTTCAAGCTTAAAACATTCTGCTTTAAAACAGTCACTCTTTGAGCCAGCTGACTTCAATAAATCAGGGTGAAATGCACAGCTCCCTCTCCCTGCCTCTGCCCATTCTCTGGACTTTGTTGAGGGAAAAAAACCTTATTTTTACATAGGTGATTCAGAGTTTTCCTTCCCTGCGTTGCCAGCTGCTTCTTTGCCTTGTCCCACAGATGTCTTGGTGGTATAAGGCATCCCTAAGTGACCAAGAGGAAGTCTGGGGAAGGAGAAGGGAGGAAACACAGTCTGGATAAAGTGGGGCCCTCAATCGTTAGAAAAGCATAGCCAGATTAGGGCAGCTTTTAAATGATCCCCCACATGCTCCAAGGACTGCCTGAACCCATATCAAGGAAAAGCCCAAAGCCTTTCTCTTTTTTTCATTCCAGCATCAAGGTCTGCACTAAGACAGGATTCACTCTACTGTGGGGTCTCTGCATATATCTATATGGCATGAGGCCGTGCCAAAATACTGAGTTATCCTGGGCACCAGAAACAGTGGCTTTGCTCAGTGCTATACCTTTGCTAATACACTCTGTTTCTTAGCAGAGGTAACTCATCTGGACTAGGCAAAAACTGAGCTGAAGTAGACTTTTTTCTAGAGATGGCATATCCCTGGCAGTGTGTTTTTGACCATGTTAAATTAACAAAGGCTTGGGGGTTTTTCCAGCAACTTTAGCTTCTCCTGCTACCCAGTATTACCTTTTGCCTAGACTACTTGTTCTCTCTTCGTTCAATGACCACCACTGCCCACACCGCCACTTTTAGTATCAGTTTTCCTTCCTCCTGTGGGCAGTGGTGTCTTTTCACGTGATGCCACTGGAGTCCCAACTGAAACACTCATTAGTCACCAAAAAAGCTTTCAAGGCATCAGTATTCTATTTTTTCACATAAATGTGTTGTTTATCTCATGGTAACACTCTGCCTACAGAATTTTTCCATGCCTTTAACACCACCGTAACATGTGCTTATCTTCAGTGCCTGTCCTACAGCATGCTGTTAAAGAAGGTACCAGCTTGGTAATGCCTTTGGTCTTGGTTTCACTGTCCCTTGTGCACCCGTGCTAACTAGGCAAGCGTCATCCTTCTCAGGTCCTCAAAAGTGACCTCCCATTTTGACTACCCTTGACTGTAGGTGCTAGTCCTGTTTTGATGTTCATCAGTGTCAGTAGTTAGTCCATAAGGAAGGCCATCTGTGAAGTCACATGAAAATGGGGAGGAAACAGGCAACATGCATTCAGAACAGCCTCATCATTGCTCAAAGACCTCAAAGGACACTTGCATGTAATATATAATATATGTAATTACAATTTAACCTCTCTCCTTGTTGCTTCACATAAACCCAAGTGTATCACGGAGCAAGGCAGTGTCAGCACTGCTAAGCTGTGTCCCAGAATTTGCCATCTCAAAGCTGCAGTCTGTAAAGCAGTGGGACCTCTCCTGTGAAACATGTTTGCATGCATTTGTCACCACAAGTTAAAAAAGGTCACTAACAGTTAACTAGTTAGGTAATTATGCACTAACTAGGTCTGACCTGATTTCTGGAAAATAACCCTCCTGGAATACTTTAGTTTGTTTCCTTTTTAGCAATAATTAATTAACAAGTACATATAGTTTCTTTCTGTGAAGGGTCCCACGTGATTTGTAGCACAAGTGGCTTCTGGTTACTTCTTTCATCATTAAAGATCCTGTGTCACTGTTTCAAACGGTGAGAGATGATGTCAGTGCTCTGTCTGGCATCCTCTTGCCTAGCAGACACAGATGGTGATGCCTAAGGCTGTGAGCGAGCTGAGGCTGTTTGCATAATGTGCGCTTCCTTTGCTCATTGAGTTATTGCAAGCTCTCCACTTTCCTCACTCTTGCAAAGTTCAGGTTAACAGTTGCATGTAGACAATAGTGAAGAACATAGGCAGACATCTTCAGAGGGACCTAAGGAATTACATTACCTATGTAATTCCTCCAAATGAGGAACTCTCCAACTCTCTCCAAAAGAGGGTGACCTCCTTTGAATACTTGAGGTTTTAGCATCTCTTTAGTCTCAGAAAACTGTTTGGGGGACGGGGTTATGGTTTTGCACAAGAGAAGATGATCATCTGCCCTATTTTAATTAATACTTACTTATGCAAAGGCTAGTCCCCAGCAGTGCCCTTCTTACCCTCAAGAATTTCTCCCCTTCCCAAAAGACCACAAGATTAAAAAGGTTTTTCAGGGTAAAACCTGGAAAAGCACTTGCTACTAGCAGAGTGACAAGAATCACAAGTGACGGAAGGAGGGAGGGATTGGTGGATGGATGGATGGATGGACAGATGGATGGATAGCATCCAGGAAAACAAGGTGCAATAAAGCACTTAACAGGAGCTTTTGCCATATGTCAGAAATAGAATGATTTTCTTAAGGCTGCACCCAGAAACCAGATGGTATTGGAGCAAAATCTTCCATGTCCTGTGCTCTTTAGGCAGCAAAGAAAAGATGGCTGTCTGAGGAGAGATTGAGGCTTTTGAAGGCTTTATCCCTTTTCTAATGTTGGCAAACCATGAAGAAACAGTGTTGAGGAAGGACAGAGAGGGAAGACAGGGAGAATGAAATTTCTCTTACTTAAGACTATACAAATAATTCTTACAAGGGGAGTGAAAAGAATCGCACTGAGGAGGCTCATAAAAAAATGTTTAATTTTTCTAACTTGGGCCTGCTGCAAGCAATGCTCTGCACCAAGACTAATACTCATCCCCGTTCAGAGAACTAGCACAAGGACTATTTCCACAATAAATGACCTTTAAGTGGGGCTGACATGATACACTGTAAGTTTTGTGCTGGCCCTCTGCACTGCAGCGAATTGCATGTTGAGGAGGGAACATTTGCCTTTTGCCTATGAAAAATCACCCACACCTGCCCCATCGCCCCCAGACAGGCCTAACACACATTTGTTTATGTGTCTTTTTGGCTCTGAGGCTCTGCATCATGAAATAGCACCAGAACAACATATTATTTAAAAAAAAAAAAAAAAAGTGTGGTAAAATTCTTTCTCAAACATGGGCAACTCCTGCCTATTACTTGGGATCCAGACGGTCTTTTTTGAGTTGAAAGTCCCAGAACGGAGGCAAACAGGATAGATGAGCACCTGAGTGCCTGTCTGCTCTAGATGTTTGGAAAAAAAACAGAGGGAAGAAAGCCTGGGCAAAAGGAAGGTATCTTGGAGATGTGTGTCCCGGCTCCCAGCCTCTCCAAATAATCACCCTTCCCTCTACAGCGGGTGGGTGAAGGGCTGGAAGGTGGCAAGAGGGCAGGAGAGAGCTCACAAAATCTTCTGTCCTCTCAACAGCCAAGCGGCTGGGATGGACATTGCTTCTGGCAAGGATTTATATGTATTCTTGCCAAGAAACAAACCAAATGAGTTCCTCTGCTGAATTGCAGCCAAATTTACACACATACACAAAAAACCTCGGTTCAACATCAAGCACCACTTTTACCCCTGCTGA
>NW_010297405.1:0-14007 GCF_000700745.2 Antrostomus carolinensis | reverse complement strand
ACCTCATCACCTCCAGGCTTTATCTCCATCTTTTCCTTCAGTTTGCATGAAAACGATCAGTTTCTAACTAAGTCCTTCCTACCGCCAGAAAGCCTGTCTGCAATTAGTGTCCCATTTGCCACTCTCATGGTCTTCCCATGGCTGCACAGCGTACCAATGTCTCTGCTATTGACAAAGTAAAATCTCTTCTTACCTCGTGTTTGTGCAGTGACAGGCATGCTGGGACCTCATCCCTCGCTTCTCCCTGGGCGATGATGTCAAAATCAACAATCAGGGCAGCGTCTGCGGACTGAATTGAGCCTCTTCGTCACTCCTCAGAGGTCATCAGAGCTGCACGGCCTGACAAACTTGCACATGTCTATGCAAGGTGTGCTCTCCCCAGGCAACATGTTAGGCACTGCAAAATGAGAGCAAGCCCTCAGTGCTTTTGAAGAATTGCTTTTGATCACACACTGCATGAGAGTAACTTGCTGAGAAAAGCATGTGAAATAGTTGAGTATATATTGTCCCACCTACCATGCAGGCATTAAAGCAAAACAGAAAGTGGGGTCTGCATGGAGGAGAGCAGAGAGCTGTCTGGGGAGTCCCTGCCCTCCATTTCATTCAGGTCCTTCATTCCAATGCAATTTTTTTTTTATGCAAATATGTATGATGAGCAAGGGAGCAAGAGTAGAGCTGGGGAAATAAACATGTTGTGCTTTGCTACTTGTTAAGAGCCAGGACACAACATTAAGATGGTGCTTGAATATCATTGACTACTCAATAGTGTGATCTACAGGCTTTGTGGAAGCAATGGAGCCTGACAGCTACTCAAGGGCTGCCCTGGTTTCGGGGGGTATGGGAGAGCTAGACCCTCTGTTTCCCCTCCACCCCAAGCCTAGGTATTCTTTATGTGTACCATTTCAAAAGCTAAAGCATCACCTTGTTCACAGCAGGAGAAAGCACCCAGGCCAGCTGGTTATGAGGATCAGGTGGCACTTGCAGTGCCTATGGTTCTGCCATCCTTATCTCCTTGTTGTGCCTCCTTCCTTATTCACCCAGCTGCACCACATTTCTCTTCTGTAATCCACTTCAGTGTTCCCTTTTTCTCTTTTTCCTTAAGTGCTTCTCTGTTTCTGCCCTTTCCCCCCCCATTACATTTCTTTAAACCAACCTACATGTTTCACTTCTGATGGGAATATCTTGCACTCCTCAAGCACACAAACAGCTTAGGAGATTTGAGGGGTTTAAGGCAGGAAGCCTGAGCTTAGTCAAGAGTCTGACCCATGAGACAATTTTTTGAGAGATTTGTAAGAAAAAAATTGAAGGAGAAACCTTGGCCAAACCCAAAGGATCCCTGAGAGCATTCTTGTCCTGATTTGAGGTGGACTTTTGCAACCAAAGACTAAACCTTTCAGAAGAGCAAAGTTTAGACAGATTGAGATGGAGAGTAGAGATGCGAGCAATTATAAAAACCTATTATCACATTATTTACAGGACATTGACTGGTATTTACCAATTAATAGCAGAGCAGAGAAAGCTGCTGTGCTTTAAAGGCCCTGACAGACAAAAAAGCACTGCTAAGCAGCCTCCAGCGCAAAATCAGGCTGGCTGGATGCATGTGCCCCATGCTGCACAAGTGGCCCGGCCAAGCATCTAGCGCCAAGCAGCTACTCCAGAAAGCAGAAGTGCCAATTGCTGGGGAATTGCTGTGAACAGGCATTTTTCCCCTCTTCACATTCCCTAGCTCTTTGCACATTTTCTCTCCACCTGGTAAGCCCCACAGGCAGAGAGGAAGGGCGCAGCATCCGCAGATGGGGACCTGGTGTTAAGCTGTCCCGGCTGCTCGCCGGCTCTTGCCAGCTGGGCTTGGTGGGGCCAGAGGATGGGGCGAGCTTGTGCAATGCACCCATGCTCTCCCAGCACCAGGGTTTTCTGACCATTTGCTATTTTTGTCCTTGTGATGCTTCATCATCATTTCCTAGCCATTCCCCTTAATGGTTTTAACTCGCAGTAGCATAAAATATCTAGTCTCAACCTATCCATACTAATAATTCAGAAGCTCCTCTTTCCTCTTGACATAGAAAGCAGCTGTCCTGTATTTCTACAGTGTCCAGTGCTTACCACATGAATGGGATGGCATTAGCTACCACTGCTGCTCATTAGCTGTTTCTGTTGTATCTTTCAACATTATTTATAACCTGATTGCTCCTTTTTCTAGACTTGACCCATGCATCTGCCAAGAATGGACTTCAGGCTTTCTTCTTAGAGCAGTGAGTATTGCTTTCTCCTTTCTCACACTTGCAGCCTCACCAGGTTTTTCTGGACTGCTTGGTTAACCCTTTCTCCTGCCATGACTGAGGGTGAAGAAACTGTTATCCTCTTCCTCCAAACTTCTTCCCTTAGAAGAATATGATGAAAATTATTCCATCCATAGCTTTTTCTGGTTTATACTGTAGAAGAATGTGAGCCATTTTGGACAAGTGGTAAAAGTTTTTCTGCAGAGGCTTAAGGTCCTGACACATTAGAGATTGTTGTGAAGAAAAACCTAGTGGGTTATGCAACTGTTCAGGCCAGAGATCCTTTTTGACCTCTGATTTATTTTTCCTTCTCGGAAAGTAAGGTACCATGTACCTGCAGGGAGGTTTTTGTTTACTAACCAGTTCAATTGGAAAAAAATGCTATGGATTAGCAAATCCCACACTTTCACACCTCAGGAAAATGTACTTATTATGTTGGAGAACTTCTGACCTTGCAAAGCTTTTAGGTATGGCATTTAAAAAAAAATAAATTAAAAAACCACAATCCCTTTTCCATAGCAACGCTCACATGCTGGCTGCTGTCAGGACACTGCTGGTCACCTCTTGTTCTCCTCTTCATTGGTCCTCAGGGATGCCAGCATTCCTGGCACACAGGCACCAGCTGGAAGCACTCACTTTCCACTCTGCTTGTCTAAATTCTTTGATCAAGTTCAGGCTGTCACATCCCAGAGGAATTCATTGTGATGGGCTTTCACAATGGTCACTTTATGCTAGCAAAATAATAAATATACTAATAAATTACGGTCTTGCTGGCAATACAATAGGTTTTTATGCTGGAGGCTTGGACTTGGAGAAAGACATGAAAACCAGGGCTGAGTGGGAGCTGACAGGAGTTTCTGAGCAACTGAAAACTTTTGAATGGTCTTGAAATCAGACATTTTGCCTATGGGAATGCAGCAGAGCTTGCAGCTAGGATAGCTGGTGTACAAATGACGGGTTTGCCCCACAGCAACATCAGACTCTTGGGGCAATCCATGCATAAATGGCAGAGGTGCACAGTCCCAAAGAGGTGGGTGAGCAGCACCCCAAAGGGCATGTCCAACATGCTTGGAAACATCAGGGTGCATGGGCAGCTCACCCATGCCCTGATCTATGGAAAACATGCCACTGACATCAATGAGAGTGTTTCAAGCTGCTGAACATCAAGGGAAGTTTTGCCTTATCAGTGATGCCCATTGCCCAGAGAGATGCTGACATTTCCAGCCCATGTCTCATGCACCTGAGGCTTGCAAGGTGGTGCAAAAGGGCATCCTCTACTGTGTTGCAAACCCCTTCATCCTTGGGAAATGTCCGAAATGCCCCACAGAGGGCACAAACCACAAGGGACAGCAGCTCCCTCCTGCTACAGCTTCTGGCTGAGACGTGGAGCCAAAGGCAAGAGGAACCAGCTGCATGAGGCAGGGCCATCACAGGGAGCCTGTCCCCTGATGCTCTGCGCTGCCTCATTTCACAGTACTCTTTGGGGGGGAGGTTTTGCCTGGATCAACCATCACTCCCAGATGGCAAACAGTGGGCAAAGCAGCCTCCAGCATGGTGCTGTCTCTTGGCTGCTTCCCCCATCCAAGGTCAGCCCTGTGCTGGGCCCGGCATCTCCTCCTCAACATTGCAGCACCTGAAAAATGAGTCGCTCCAAGACCGACATTGCAGCATGCTCCCACACACAGCTGCCAAGTGAGTTATTTAACTGCATAGATATTATTGAAGTACAGACTGTAATGCCTGTTTTCTTTCCGAAGTGAAAAAAAGGAGCATTACATCATGTCTATACTGAGAAATATTCCTTCCTTAAGGACAACAGCAGTAAGCTTATCTCAAAAAGCATGATAAAAATGCAGGGCTGCTGGCAGGTAGGGATGGGAGATGCCAGCTCCTTCCACCCCCGTGCCTGTGACCTTGTCCATGTTGTTCCTCTGCTCCTCACCTGTGGGACATAACTTGTTAGAGAGAGGATGGAATGTGTGAGTGAAGTTTTGTGGCCTCACTGAAGTGCTCAGCATCTGCTAAGGGTCTGAGGAGACCAAAAGACTGTGAGGTTCCCCTCAGTGGCCCTCACCCACGGCTAGCCCTGGTAGTGTATCAGAGGGACCTTGGCACAGGCAAGTGACACTGAATTTATCCCATTTCCAAGCACAGTGCTCAGCATTTGCTGATCTCTGCATTTCAACAGCAGCTGAAAGGGGCATAGAGGGGAAAAAAAAGCTGTAAACGGGCTGAATCAGATTGCTGACTATGACTGGGACTGGAGTTTCTCCTGTAAAAGATTCCCAGATTTCATTTCTATTGTCCGTGCTGTTGAAGCTGACAGGAGTTAGGATGCATTTAATACCAGGTGAGAAGTTGAAGACACATGAGTGTCTCTTACTTACTCTGTACTCACACATGAGTGAATCCTTATAGGGGGTCTTGCAGAAGAGATTCAGTCACCACAAAAAGGCAGACATTAATCTTAATATATCTTCTGTCACCTACTGCTGCAAATATGTCATTTTGTTGCTCTTTCTCCTCCCTCTCAAATAAGCATTTTGCCTAGAAGGAAATTCAGAAAAATAGCTTAGTTTATTTCCAACCCTAAAATAGATGCACATTTACTTCTCTCTGTGTGCATTGGTAAAGATTTACAGTATGTTTTCAAGAGGGGGAGCGGTATGCATTTCCAGATTTTTCCATTTATGGGACAAAGGACTATATCAACCAAAATATAATAACGTGTGTTGTGGGGGATCAAGTCTGACACACTGGGGTGACTCCTATATAGGCACTGCCTCTCTGTGGTTGTCAGTTTCTCCTACAAAATGCTCCACAGGTTAACTGCCTTCTCTGGAGGAAGAAGATCCTCAGAGTTGCCTTGGGAGGACCAAGGAAATAAGTATTTTCCATAAGTCCTCGGACAAAAGTGGATGCTCAAGGCTGCAGTGGTGATGGTCAATGAAGATTTACCCTGATGGATTTAACAATATCAGATACTGCATGGCAATTATGCTGAGAAATTGGTATTAAAACTTCTTTAATAAGAAAACAAGCTTATATTTTGAAAAAGCAATAATCAAAGGAATAGCAAACATTTCTGAATTGCTAGCTGTATCACTGCTAATCCAGTAAAACACTAAGAATTTAAGTGTCCTATATTGGCCTAGCATGTTCACACTTTATTTAGAAATTATAATGTTATAAAGAGATGCTTGCTTTGAAAAATTTGAGAAAAGTCTGAAAATTAAACCATTTGCAGAAGTAAAACCCCCACAAAATGAAATTTTAAACACCACCGTGTTCCCAGAGCTATTCTTGGAAAGGTTGTTGTATTTGTGTGAAATCTCAGGGAGGGAATGTATGCAAGCATTCTGCTCAGCATGAACCCCAAACACCCACCACGCTGCTAGATTAAATGTAATAATATGTTCCAAAAGGGAGATACACTGCAAAGCAAATTATACAACCCTTCGGTACATTTTGACACCCAGAAGGGAAAGGTGCCAGGGGAATGGTTTTTTTCCACCAAACATACTAGATCCACAACAATGAACCATGAGGCTCCAAGAAAAACGTGCAGACAGGTTGCCAGCAGCAGCAAAACATGACCACAGAAGGGAGAAATCAGTCTCTGAGGAAGAAGGGGCTCTCTGTGGGCTGGATGCTCCCATCAGAGCTGTAGCTATCATCTCCAGGACTGTAGGCAAACACTCTGCCCTGGGAAATATTTGTTTCTTCTCAGAAGCAGTGTTATTGAGCATACGTGTTTGCTCAGGAGTGAACTTATTTTTTTGCGTCATAGGAAAATCTGGATGCAAAATGGAAATACTGGAGTTTGCTGCCTTATCTGTGGTAGACTAAAAACTCATTCTAATGGGAGTGCCTGAATGGCATTAAATAATGAGGAAAGGACTATCAACAACTTAAAGTGTGCTTTGTTAATCTGCTCTTAGCATATGTGGTTTTATTCCTCAATATTTCCTTCCTCTGACATTGATCTTGTAAGAGTAACGATGTCTTGCAAATAAAGGACATCCTACCTCACATCCTCTGTCATTGAAGATTTCATTATATATATGATTTATCACATTAACATAGAGTATCACACTAGCAACATAATCAGAGTAGAGGGTTAATCTTTTAACCCCGCAAAAGAATAAAACTGTGTAAACTCATTGCCTAAATCATGGTGTAAATTGGGACAAAACAATCCAGTTGTCCACTAGGTATGCACATAGTGCTTTCTAGGTTGCTAGAAGGCTATATTCTTCTCAGGGCTAGCTCAAGGCTCCTCAGCTGTTTTGCTGCCTCAAGGATGAGGACAAAAATAACTCATGCTGGCACAAAGCAGTATTGCAGTGAGAGCTGTCCAGCTTCACCTAGCACTCTTCCCCTGGCTAAACAAAGTCCAACCAATTTTGAAAAAAAAATTCTCTTCTTTATTATCTGTTTGATTGCAGGGTCATAGGAAAAATCAGGTGTTTTAAAAATATTGCTACACATTATATTACTGCTTTTTTTCTAGAATCTGAAGTGATTGGCCTGTCTTTATTGGAACAGATGCTCTCTGGCATCAAATCTTGTATTAATTAATTTTCTCCCTGCAATTAATCAGTGTGTCCATTCCTGTAGGCAAGTTGGGGAATTGTGGTTTACAGACCTGGGCAGCCTTTGACATTCAGCTCACTGGGGGTCTAAAAACCGCAAGGAAATAAAGAATCTGGTACATAGAAAATATCTAACAGGCACTGGCATTGAAACTGCTTCCACCAACTCCTGCATGTGAGCTCAGACAAACGCGAGCCCAGAACACTTGCCATGTGACTTTTATTAATGATCTTGAAACAAATCAATGAAATTCTAACACCAGAAATTTGTGCTGCTCTGGAGGCAGCTAAATTATTCCATTTGCAATTTCTGCTGAAGATTTGCAGTCTCTAATAGATCTCAAATAAAGTCCTGCAGGAGCTAGTCAGGAACTAGAAACCAGTTGAGTTTCACATGACTTTTGAGTTTGATAGAAAGTCTTTCTCGCTGCTGGGTAGAAGGGAGTTACTGAATTTCATTATTTCAAGCTGCAATCATAAGAAGAAAACATTTCAGGTATATTTGTCTTTGCTTCACAACACAGGGAGAGATAAAGTAAAAAAGAAAGAAAATGGCTTAATTTGGAACTGTTGTCAAACTGCTGAAAGGGTTCGTTAATGTTGTTAACTCAGTTTAAGTCAGTGTAAAGAGAAATGCTTTAAATGTGTGAATATATTCAGCACATGAGCATAGGAGACCCGATTGTTTACGGTGACTGCCCTGTAAGGACAGATACTCGCCTGAGCCAGGGCTGTGTTCAGCTGCAAACCCATCTTCCCAGAGCATGCCCATCTCTAGTCTCAAGCAGAGATGCTCTGCAGAGATGCTCTGCCAGCTCAGAGGCAAAGGCAGATGCATTAATGATGTATTAGTGCACCAAGGACTGTTACTCTAGGATTCAAAGCCACACTCCAGTGATGTAGTGTAACCACAGGAGGCTTACGCTGAATATTGAGGTTATGCGAGGATTTTTCTCTTGAAAGTAATCTCACTCTCAGTTTATTTTGCTTGTTTTCAGTGGGGTTTTTTGGATAGCTTGGGAAATAATGGATTTTTTATTTTCTTTTCAATTTCGTGATGGATCTGAAAACTTATAAGAAATCTGTTTCAGGTCAGATCAGAATATTTATAGTTTTACCTGAAAAAATGACAAAGAAAAATTCTACAAAATATATATTTTAGATGAAGTAAAAAAATATCATATTCTTTGACCTAAAACCAAATGCTTTGGATATAGCCTTCTGTTATACAATCAGGTCTTTCTTACATTTAAAAACAAAATTTGTATTGATTTTAAATGAAAAATAACATCTTGTGGAAATTATTGAAAGTAATGTAAAATATCAGAACAAAACCTTTCACTTCAAAAACAGTTAATAAATTCAAACCAAACATTTAATTGGTTCTTCAAAACCATGGGGTTTTTTCAGTAAATTCATTGTCAGCAATTTCTTTCCTTCCTCTGCTCAGTCAGTTGCTAATAACAGCAATGGGAAATTTTTGATGCCACAAAAAGGAAGGGAATATAAAAATTGCTGTGAACGCTGTTGTAAGCATGCAGCACAAGTCACTGATAATTCTAACAACCTCAAGAAAAAACATGAGTTAGCCCTGTCTTACAGATGGCAATCATGGGGCACAGATCCTTGAAATCGCTTGCTGTGGTCATGCAGGACATCTAAGGCTTACCAGGTAGCGCAGCCCAAGAGGAGTGGAGCTGTAGGAAAGAAGACCAGAGGTCCATGATATTTGTGTGCAGATCACAACACCCATATGAATAGTCCTTGCTCTTTATTTATTTCTAGTCTGGTTCCATGGAGCAGCACCCACATTAGCAGAATACATTAGGTACATGTCTCTAGTTTGCTCTGAAAAGTCCACGTGGCCCAAGACTATTCCACAGTGGGAACCAAAAATGGAGTGAGGGGAGAAGGTCGGGAAGTTAATTCACAACACACTCTGGCTCTGCTCTAAAACACTGATGCAGATACTACATTGCGTGTACTAAGAGAGCACAGGTCTCCGAAATGCTAATCCTCGCCCCATTTATATTATCTTCTCACTTCTATCTTGCGAGAGTTTGATTGTGAGATGGTTTGAGTGTTTCAGCAGTACTAGCCAAAAAATGTAAGTTCCAGAAGTATTCACAGTCACAGTCAGTCAACAGTTACTACTCATTGCCAGAAGATGTGGGCTGTCCTAATTCCATTTTTCAAAAGTAGAGTTTTCTTTGTGACATCATCATTATCATGACTATTTATAAATGGGTTTGAAACTGCATACCAAGGAAAGAATAATTGTTTAAGTTAAGAATAATACTGGTACAAAATACTGCATATGAGTGAATCAAGGACAAATTTAGATTGGAAATTGGAAAACTGGTTCTGATTAACCAAAAAAAATGAAACTGTGAAACAGTCTGCATACAAGATAGTGGGAGCTTCAACCTCCCGTTGTTTTAAATTTAGGATGATAAATTTGCTTTCCATCTTTTTCTGTTGCTTGGTATGGCCTACTTCATGACAATCTGGGTGTTTTTTTCCAACTAAAACCTCACTTTTGCAAGACTTGGGATACTGGAAACATACTCACCTGTCCTGTGGCACACTTTATTTGGAGGTTTTGGTCTTTTATCACATTCCTTCAGATTGTTTTGTAGCTGGTGAGGTAAGGAATGGTACACGCAAGAGATGTTCAGTGGTTCTTTGTAATAAAGTACCTAAAACATGGTTGTCTGTGATGGGGAGGGACTGATCATGAAGACACAGCTGCTTGCTTGGAGTCCCACCTTCCTGTATGCCAGCATTGATTCACTACATGCTATATCAGGCCAAGTAAGCAATAAACTTGTAAAAGCCAAAGGAGATGAAAGAGTCAAAGGAACTGCTGGGACAAAAACTTATCATTTTGACCTTGACTCTGTATCTGTGGTGAGTGATGATGAAACCCAAGATCCAAACAGTACCGAACTCTAGCCAAAACCAGAGTCTGACAACAGATTTGTGATAAAGTGCGGGATTTTTAATTTCTAGTTATATCTACAGTTTATTCTTTCTGCATCACTGCATGACACATTTCTCTTGAAAGACACGTGTACAATTTGAAGGCAAAGCCAATGAGGAGTACTGACTATGAGTAACGTTATGGGGCTATACTACCTAAACAAAAGGGACCTTCTCTTTACATTTCTCGTGGATTCTGCCAGTGGTGGATAATGTCAAAGTATCACCGAGCGCTCTGTGCACATGCATAATTCAAGACATGCACTTTTTTGTGCTAACTTTTACATGGAGGAAGCAGGGACTGATAAGATGTGCTATGTAAACAATAAGCGGAGAAATTATCAGTATGTACACAGTGACAATATTAGGCAATAAAGGTGCTACCAAAATCGATTGATATGCCTTAATAATGCCTTTCCACTTCCTAAGGGAGGAAAAACAAAATGGAACTGAGACTTTCCTATGCTGAAGAGGATATTTTGTAAGTTCGTATTTCTTTTCAATCACTTTCTAGGAAAGGATTTTGAACCAGGAGTGTAATCTTCTCTTAAAGAACTCTCCTAGAGTGCTTCCCTTTATGAAATGACATTAACTATTATTAAAATACATATTTATTTACATGGAATCGAAAACACTCTTGTTTCAATTGGTTTCTACAAGTATATGATAATAGTAAATGTATCGGGTCACTGCACTCTTTGCATGATATTATCTCTTTTTAGATTCTGCTTGCAAATACAGGAATAGATTAGAGCAAAATATATTTTAATACATAGCAAAACACAAAGTACTTCAAAATAAAATCATTGTTTTCCAACTGCCTTTTTTTAATGAGTTTTGCCTAAGGGTTTGATTTCATAAAAACTAGACTGGTGTTCTGCAATTTTTGCCATCCAGAGACTTTTATTGCAGGGATGAAGGTTGTAAAGGTGGTTTGAGATTTCCAAACTGAGAACTTGTGTTCATAAGGAAGAACCGCTTTCCCATAATGGCAGAGTTAAATCTGTACAAGATCATTAAAATTCTGGAGGAAGAAAAAAACAATTAACGTGATTCTGTCAGTGTAAACAGCAGTACAAATAAACTGCTTTATCAGAAGAGCCCAGCCCTTCACAGCCCTCAACTGCCCTTAAACCCAAGCCTTCCAGCAGGTCCCTACTATTTTGCCAACTGATCTTACTCACCTCTTCAGACTGAAGACCCTGCGCATTTAAACCAGTGAGACATTTCTCACTTCTCAGATTTTCAGACAGGAAGGCAATCCTGACAGCGGTGTCTGCATGGCACAGGCAACCTCACCCAGCATCATCTGCAGGAAACTTATGGCTTTGTTGCACTTGTGCTGAGTCCCCTGGAAAGGTAATTGAGCGTGATTAGAATTCTTAGCAGCATAGTGACCCCAACATAAGATGCCTACATGGGTGACTATTTTTCTGTTTAAAAAAAAAAAAAAAAAAAAAAAGAAAGAAAAGAAAAGCATGCATCTATATATTTATGTTCATCCTGAATATGTCTCCTGTCTCTGTTCTTACTCTTTTTGCCTGCTGCATTACAGAGCTGGCTTTTACCAGCATCTTCTTCTCTTTTAGGCAGACATATACAATGCACAACTTGCCTCTTTACCCTGAATAAACTAGACACACCCTAGTAAAAAAAAGAACTTTACTTTTGCTTTTTTTAAAAAGTTGAATGGCCCTTGAAGCTGTCTGCACAGTGAGTGATTGGGACCTTCTGATTAGAAGTTTGCTTGCACTGCAGGTTCACTTTCTTCAGGGCATGTTTTCAGACTTGCACATATCTAGTTTCTCTTTTCTAAACCCTCTCCAATTTCTCAGCATTTCACAGTCAGGATGTCAGGATGGGGTGCAGGGCAGTGTTAACCACACCACTGCTAATCCAGAGAGCTGCTGCCACATCCCCCTCCGCTCTCAACAGCCTCTCCCCTGTACACCTCAGTACTGCATCGACCTGCTCTGTCTCAACAGCCCAGCTGGCACACACTTTCAACACACCTTCCACTACAACCTCTGAGCAGATCTCAGCATTATTGATTGGAAGATATTGTTAACAAGATGCCCATCATGCTTCCTCCCTAGACACATCACCTTGCATGCCTGCTGGTCTTCCATCCAATATTATTGATGGCTCCACCAGTTTCATCACTACTGCAAGCTCTACAAGATTATGATTATTCCAAATCATTCATAAAATTCCTAAATAATAAACAATAATCACTGAATAGTACTAGATTGGTAGTTGCTAAAGCATTAAACCAGTACTGAAATGAGTTCTTGTGGAGATCTGACAGACATGCCCTCCTTTGGATTACAGTTTTTCCCTTCACAGTTACATTTTGCAATTTAGTGGATGAATTGGCCTATGATACAATTAGTAAGGGGCCACTGAGATATTTGCAGACTGACAGTATTTTCATCAAGATGGCAGATTTCAAGTGTTTCACAGAAATTAAAATATACTGCGTTGGCATCATTAAGCTGAGCAAACATGTTTCATAGACCTACAGAAATTCTTCTGCTATTATTTTTAATTCATTACTTATGGATCCTCTTCTATTTTTACATGATGTCTTCTCCAGAGAGTTGCTAGATTAATTGGTCTATAATTTGCTAGGTCGTTCAATTTACCCTTTTAAATTGTGGCATAATATTAGCTGTGGCATCCCTCAGCCCTCATGCTCCAAGACTTGCTAGAAATCAGTGCAAGCAGTTCATAAATCTCCTCAGGCAATCCTTTCAATGCTTCTGGATACAAGCACTATAGTCCTGAGAGTTTCAAGTGTTCAGAAACTTCAATAGTTACTGTTTAACATCCTCCCTAATTAAGAACAGAAGAGAAAATGTTAACCAGAGACACAAAAACAACATTCTGCTTCTTTCTGACCACAGAACAAACAATTATTGAACAATTCTGAGACAAAGCTTTCAGGGAGAGGTAATATCTTTATTAGACTAACAGATGGGTTTGATCATGCTGATAGCAAGTCTAAAAAAAGATTTAATCACTTCGTGCAAAATTTGCTTTACCTGAATATTTAAATTATCATGGCTGCAACAGCACCATTATGAGTAAAATTCTAGTCTTTTAGTATTAAGACTGATAATTTTACCATCCTTGTCTATGAATCTCCATGTACCAACGCTAGGGTTTCACCTATTCCTCATACTTTTAAGGAATCCCTTTAAAACAAAGATGTTTAGACTGTTCAGCACTGTCTTTAGCCCCTTTTATCAAGTTTCTGAATTTTCTGATAAATTTAGGAGCCTCACATTCCAATTTTCTATGTGGGAATGTCCATGGATGGACATGTATACGTGTATTTGGTTTCACATATAATCACTGCTCTAGCTTCTAATCTGCAGCAGATTGTAGCCTGGTTTTCCCCAGTTGCTGAAGTGCAAGAGCTTGAAATATAATAAACCTTTCTTGAAGAGTTTTTTATTATCATTTGTACTCTGGTGTTTCAATTTTTCTCATTATGATTTTGTCTTTTGAGAATTATCCCTTTTTAGAGCAGAGAGGGAGCAAGGGAGAGAGATTGCTGGATATATCTGTCTTCCAGTTAGGATCAGCAAATGCAATTGGATTTGATCGCTCACATTTTAACAATACTTTTTACTTTCTTCTGAAGTAACCACGTTGTCTTATGCAACAGAATAATATCTAATATAGAGTTTTCTTAATTATATGTAAAAGGGGGTTTTATTTTGTTCTTAGAAAACTGACATTTTTAGAAACTCTAAGGTTACAGTGTGAGTGGAAGAATGTACAGGTGCTCCAAAACCAAGCAACATGGCTTCACTGAGGGCAAGTCATGCCTGACAAATCTGGTGACTTTTTATGATGGGGTCATAACATTGGTAGATAAGGCTAAAGCAACTGACGTCATCTACCTGGACTTGTGCAAGGCATTCGACACCGTCCCACGTGACATCCTTGTCTCCAAATTGGAAGCATGTGGGTTTGATGGCTGGACCACTCGGTGGATAAGGAACTGGCTGGATGGCCGCACTCAAAGAGTTGTGGTCAACAGCTCAAAGTCCGAGTGGAGGCCGGTGACGAGTGGTGTCCCTCAGGGGTCATTGTTGGGACCAGTGCTCTGCAACATCTTTGTTAGTGACATGGACAGTGGG
>NW_010297404.1:189544-197361 GCF_000700745.2 Antrostomus carolinensis | reverse complement strand
GACAAAGATGTCGAACAGCACCGGCCCCAATATGGACCCTTAAGGGACACCATTAGTCACCGGTCTCCACTCAGATGTCGAACTGTTGATGACAACTCTTTGAGTGCGACCATCCAGCCAATTCCTTATCCACCGAGTGGTCCATCCATCAAACCCACATGTTTCCAATTTAGAGACAAGGATGTCATGCGGGACAGTGTCAAATGCCTTGCACAAGTCCAGGGAGATGACATCAGTTGCTTTAGCCTTATCCACCAATGCTGTAACCCCATCATAAAAGGCCACCAGATTGGTCAGGCATGATTTGCCTTTGGTGAAGCCATGCTGGTTGTCATCAATCACCTTCTCATTCTCCATGTGCCTTAGCATAGCTTCTAGGATTGTCTGCTCCATGATCTTCCCTGGCACTGAGGTGAGACTGACTGGCCTGTAGTTCCCCGGGTCTTCCTTATTTCCCTTTTTAAAAAAGAGAATGGGATTTTCAACCCATGTACTATTGTCTGGTTGTCAATACATTTACATTAAAAATACTCATTAGTGCATCAAATGACTTAAATTTGCTGCTATTTTAGAGATACAGACAAGATACCTTTAGGTCCCGTGTCCCTCCCCTCTCCAGCCCTTACCTGTGTTACTTGTGATCATTATTTATCAGTAATTGTGCTGAAACATGGTGTATAAGTCTCCAGTGTGTTATATTACATCTTCCAAGTCTGTTCTTGAAACTTGTTGGGCATTAGGACAAGAGATGAGGCTTCAGTATCAGCCGCTTCTGAAAGTATCTCATTTTCCATTTTTTACATCTACTCCAAATGGTGAGTCGTATTCTAGATGGTAATTTATTGTGCTCAGATCTCTTCAGTCACTTGTTTTAGCTGAATTGAGCTTAAGGCATGCAGAAGACATTGGACACTGCCTCTTCAGACAGGTTTTCTATGTCTCTGCTCTAGGTCCTTTATATTTTTGCTGATGGAATAATGCTCAGCGAGGGCACTCCTGTATCTCTGCCGCTTTCGTGTTTCTGAATGTGCTAATTGCAAGCTGCTCAGGTTCACTCTTCTTCACATCTCCCAAACACCTCCGTTCCCCCCCTGCAGAGAACAGGAGATGCAAAGCTCTGGTGTTTGCTGTTACAGGTGAACAAAGCCGAAGAGAGGCCCAGGGAAGTTCGGACAAAGCAGGGCTGGCGAGCCTTGGTGCGAGGCCTTGCACACTGGGTCCGAAGCCTGGGGCTTGTCCCGGGCACTGGCAGTACTGGGCTGCAGAGCTGCAAGAACCAAAAAGGCATCTTGCTTTTTATTTTACTTTCTGTTATAACAGAGTAATGTCAGAGTGTGCAGCGAGCTAATTCTTGATTGACATTTGGCCTTACTCACTAATCTGTAATACAAATGTTTCTCCTATGTGGGTTTTTTACCCTCTGCTTACAATCAGAAATTTAGATTGATCAGGCTGTGATGGTAACTATTGTGGCATTTAGCGCTCTTTATGGGCCATTCTCATTGTAATAAACAAGCAAAATAGTACTGCTTGTTTTCATGTATCCATTAAATTAAGAAATTAGCGGTATAGAAGTAAATGCTTTCTGGATAGAAAGTATCTTTTATGTTGAAACAGTACCAATATAGTATTGCAAAACAACTGGCAGATTCTGTGTTTTGGCTCCAGATAAATCTCAGCTTGCTGGAAGTAGGTGAGGGCTCTTTAATTCCAGTTTTCCTGTTTGATGCTGAAGCAGTGAAGCATTCAGAAAAAGACAATTTCACTTTGATTAAATGCCTAAAAAGTTATCTTGTTGGGAGAAAAAAAAAAAAAAAAAAAAAAGGATGTTGCATAAGCTTTTAATATTTAATTTCTATACTCTAAGTATCCGGAAGAACATTTAGTTCCTGTTTTGAAAGATGAATGCCATACATTGGAAAGAGTATTGAAGGCTCATTTGCAGTCATGGAGCTTTTTTGCTTCTCTAGTATGTACGTGCAGGGAAGAGTAGAAAGGGTTGAGTGGGCAGTTGGCAGTCATTCATTGTCAGTGATTGCGAGTCATTCATAAAAACTGCAGAGCTGAGAGGTGGAGCCAGCAGCAGCAGCCGCCTTTCAGGCTCTTGCAGAAGACACGTTTGTGCAATCACAAGTGATTCGAGAAGCTGCTCAAATATGGCATGATGAATGTAATGAGGAGATGTGTGCTAAATGCATCTAATTAAAAGGAGTTGCTTAGAATAAAGTAAAATGTTTTAATTCTGTTCTCCTCAAGCCCCCCATAGTTTGTGACCGTGGAGATCTAATGAGTGTGTGTTCAGCTAAAAGCAATAAATCACTTTCAAGGAGTGCCCTTTAGTTTGCAATACCATCTGGAGTATGGCTTTTGCCTTTAAAACAAGCAGTTTTAGGAAATTAGTGGGTCTCGATCCACTGATAAAAGGGAAAATTTAAGGTGAGTAGGGAATATATTCTTGGATTTCATGTTTTTAAGGCATAAGTGACAGTGGAAGTTTTAAGTTCAAGAAGAGATTGTCAGAAGCGGCAAAACACCCTGTATGTTCTCACTCTTAAAATTGCTGCATCTATATTTTTTCCCCCTCATTGCAGTGCCTGCCAGTCTAATCGATGGTCTGGACAAGATTTTATTTCATCTTTGTGTCCAAAGTGGGGAAGTTTGGGCAGGTTGATAGACTTCTGTTTTTAATTTATAAATCTGATTTATTTGAAACTGTATGTGAGTAAATGCTATTGTGTCAGCTATTCCATCTCTTGTAGTTTGGCCTATGCAGTTTGATATATTACTGGCTGGGACATGGCATTTAAGGCCAGGTTTATGTCCAGGCTGCTGTTGCATTTAAAATGAAGGACAAATGGCAGGTTCTTTGTTGTAAGTCAGGGCTTAGGATGTTAAATTACAAAACACTATGCCCTTACAGAACCAAAACTGTCTGTTGAGAAGTGGAGTAATCAATCTTGACTTCCCTGTATTTGACCTGTTTGCAGGTGGACTCCTGGGTTTGATCCTTCTCCAAGCATAGTCTGGAAGAACATAATGCTGGGCTAGGAGATTTCATTTTAAATGAAGATCTGGAGCACTGTTTGTGTGTGGTTTACATAGCACCTCGGACTGAATGTGCTTGTTTCTTATCAGATGGCAGAATTTCAAATGACCCTGGTCTCTCTCTAACAAATAGCTAATTAAATTGTACACTGTAGGCTCTTTGAAGCTTTTTCGGAAGCTCCAGTTAAAATATATATAAGCCCAACTTTGCTGTGGCAATGTTCCAGTGAAAGCGCATGTGTGCTTCGTCTCCTTTTCAGGAGGTTTCGTGCTGTAGCTCAGGCAACTCAGGCTAAGGCAGTCACTGGTTCACCAGGAGCGAGGGCATACCCCTCGAGGCCCTGGTTTCCCTTTGTTCTCAAGAGTTTCTCAGTGCTCTCATTAGCAGTAACAAGTGTATTACTTGTACATCAAAGGAAAATACACACTTAGAAAAAGAATACTGTATGTGACTTGCTGAGAGATTAGTGCACAGATCAGTCTGGAGGTGTGACTTTCTCAAGTGTGTTGTTTTTTCTCCTGGAATTGGACAAGCAGAATCTCCTGTACCAATAACTATCCCTTCCTGCAGTAGACCGATTTTTCTGTTGAAATGGGCAAGTGACCAGGTGCTCAAGTCCAGCAGCATGCTGGTTTGAAGCCTCCCTTATCCATACGTGCATGTGTAGTTAATTGAGTGTATGCAAGTTAATTGAATGTATGCAAGTGATTTACAGGTGCCTAGAAAAGATCTGCTCATAAGTTATGTGGGTGTTGAATGAGTGCACTTTCTTCCTTGCATTTTGAAAAATGAAGTGCTGTACAAATACAATTTTTAAAACCATTCTCTTCCTTTTGAAGACACATTTCACAACAGAAGGAAGAAATCAGATGTGTTGAACTTGCTTTCTATCTTAGCAATATTTCATATTTCAGACATTTCAGGTAATGTGTTATCTGTTTATTTTAAGGCCATTCAGCTCAGTGATTTTTGGAGGCTGGCTTGGAGTCCTTGTCCATTACTGGAGAGCAGTTGCTATTAGAGATGAGTGGTATGATCGATTTGGTTACACTATATACATAGCTGTCTATATACAACTCTAAACATTATATAGGGGAACGTGATGCCCTGAAAGCAGACTTAAATCCTTGCAGACTAGTCCCACTTTAGTAACTGAGCATCCATGAAGAGCAGCTGTTAAAGGTACCTTTTTAGGTTTCTAACTCTCACTACCACAGTCAGAAACTAGAAAAGCAGCAGCAGCAGATTCATCGCAGCGCTTTCTGCTGGCCAACTACTGATGAGAACGTGTATTGCAATATACTGGGTTACTTTTAATTTCTGTCTGCAGTCAGTGCTGCAGGTTTTGGTGTTCTGAAATAGGTAACATTTTACAATGTTGGGCTTTTTTAAGGGATTCATCCTTTTAAATAAAACATAAAACAGATAAAAACCAGCCCATCAGTGAAATGCATCTCACAGCTGTAATCAGAATGGCAGTTTCTATTTTTAACTTGGCAACTTCCCCATGTAACAGGCTACAGCTTTCAGTGACATTTCAGATGTAGCTAATATCCTCTCAAATTTTTTGGGTGTCCATCTTATTTTCCGTCCTCCAAACAACAGCAGTGGATGCTCCTGAAAGATGAGGGGAAACACAAAGCAGTCCAGCTCATGTACTCTCCCTATGTAACCTCTTCTACCATCTTTTATTAGACACAGAATGTAGGACTGGACTGATCATTGAACCAACCTGGTAGAATATTTCTTGTGTTTGTATGTTGTTTTTTACACTCCATTGTTAGTGACTATATTCAGAAATAGTTTAATTGATCAGAAACGTCATAGTCCCATATTTGATCCTTTATCTCGGAGCCTTTAAAAAACCGAACAATGTACAAATACCTCCGTAACATAAGTGCCATGGCTGTTGCATGGATAAGTGACGTACACACGGAAACATTTCTCCATGTTCTGTCTTTATTGGCATTCACACTCTAGTCAGTGTCTTCTCTGAGTGCTGCTCATATGTTGCTTCTCCCTCCTCTGGTTTTCTGCTTGCTTCTGTGTCAGCAAAAGAAAGTGGGAAAGAGCTGGTAGTACTGGCTGACTGACTGGTACTCAGCTGCCATCCAGACAACTAAAATAGGATGCATCAAGCTACATAACAACATCTGCAGTATCACTGGCTTCTTCTAGGGTAGTTGATTATAAAAATTACTACTTAATTGAAAGAATAGGAACATTTGTATCTACAGTGCCTATGGCTAAGTCTAAAGTAGATATATAAAACCAATGAGATGTTCCTAGATGTGTCTTTTTCTCCTGACTATGAAAGAAACCTCAGGTGACTGGCTCAGGTGTGGATGAGTAAAGCTGCAGGGGTCAAGTCTCTACATAAGTAAGAGACACCGTGGGAGACAGAAATAGTGATGGTTATTTCCTAACTCAAATTTATCTTTTCCATCTTTTTTTTAGACAGCTTTGTGTTCTGTCTTTGCTTGAATCCTAGGTACAAGGACAAAAAGCTGGACATGGGTTAAGAACTTCAAAAACTTCAAATTTAAGGTAGACTCTTCACTGAAATCTCTCAGGTGCCTACTGAGATTTTATCAGCCCACTCAAAAATCTCCCTTCAAGCCTGAACACTTGCAAAAATCATTGCCAAAGGACCTGTTTCTGTGTGAAGACAGTGCATATTTAAGCATGCCTCTTTGTAGTTCTGTCTTATACGAGTATAATGGAGACTTCCAGGAAAAGTGTGTCTAGATGCCTTCTGGAGAACCATATTAAGGGCTCTTTTCTTAGCTTATTTTGTGGAACTGCCATGGAGTCTGGTTCAGGATCCTTTTTTCCTGGAGAATTGACCCTTTCTTCTTGTGTTACAGCAGGGCAGGTGGAGTTTGAGAAAACTAATATTTTCCTGTGTGGTTTTATGAAGAAGGGTGTTGGAGCCTTTTGCAGTAAGCTAACTAGCTGCTTCTTTCTGACTTGGAGAGTCTTCATCTGGTTGATCCTAGAGATGCTGCAGAATTGCTGCATTTCCATGTTTCAAAGATGTAATTCAAGCACAAAGGCTGTAGGATTGCCTGGTCTCAGCAGCACTGGGGATGGGGAGGAATTTGTGATACAGAGGCAAGAGAACGCCTGAGTTTGCTGGCGGCGAACAGCACTGTATGTGCCATGGCAGCATTCCTGAGCCTGCTTCTAGCACCCAGCCCTCCCTGATGGTTCAGAGGAAGGAAAGGGCAGATATTGCTCTCCTTGGTATTTAGAAATTAAAGCCTGACCCCGGCTGTACCCTATAAGCACCTTCTCCATTTTGAGTTTGTATTAAGTACTATCAAGCAGACTAAGTCTTACATTCTTTTGAAGCTCCTTCTGTTTATATTTGCTATTATAATAACTCCTGACAAACATAGAGATTATTCTTTCACTAGTGTGTGGGTTTTGGGAAATCTGTATCTGCTTTTCTGCAAATGTACAGGGCTGGAGAGTGGTAGGCAGGCTTTCTTCTTTGTGTGAGTGACATAAATGTAAGCCACAGTCCTGTCTGGCGATGGAGAGGATGATGATAATACTGTCTGTTCTGAGAGAATTTTGATAAACATCAGGTACAAAAAATGTTTTTTCTGTTTCTGTGCTTCTCTAAGTTGATGTTGAGGACTACGCTTGTAGCAAGTATTGCAGTCCCAATAGTTCTTCACTATGGAAAAAAAATTAATAACCAAGAGAAAAGCTGGCTTAGATGCAGGAAAAAATGTATTTGCTGCATTGTAAAGAATAATTGTGAAGGCCCAGGGGGACACATGAGAAAATGGAAAGAGGATGTAAAGGAAAGGGAGTAGGGAGAATGAAGGCATAGACTGTGTGAATGGAAGTGTATGTGGTTTTTAACTCCTTGAACTGTAGGAAACATGGAACTAGAGTTCTTGATTAGGAAGTGGGACTCTAACAATCTGTGAAAAAGCTGCAAAAACAATGTTCCAATTCAGTGTCATGATTAGAAATGGCTACCTTTTAATTCCAAACCGTATGTGTGTTAGGGAAGAGAAAAGGTGTAATCAGTATAAATGCATTTATTATGTAATTTTCTAACAATTTATAGATCAAATATTTTCAAGTTTTGGAGAAAATAATGTTTACTTTAGCAACATAAAGCATATATAAATATGGGACCTTGTGCTTCCAAAAATACTACCTTGTAATCTTTTTATCTATTTTGAGTAAAGTGAATTTGCATGAACTTACCAGTTTAGTAAGGGAGACTAAGCCAGTGGGTTCCTTAATGAACCCATTGGGTTCACCTGTAAGTGAAAGCTCTGTGCATCTGTGGAACAATTATTTAGTTTGAGAAGTCTTTTATTGTCATTGTACTGTGATTCAGGGTCTAAAGCTTGTTGTGCTAGGAGTCATACAAAGGTTTGGACTCTTCCAGACCTGAAGAATTTCAAGTGTAAGCTGTGGATTGAAATCCTGCATTACCAGAAGTTTTTTTATGGCAGTTGTGTGCTCTGTTGGCACAACCTTGTTTGATGAGAAAGAATTTGAACAAAAATCCACCTTTTTTCTCCCTAGTTGTAGCCTTTCTACTAAACAGATACAATTTTTTTCAGTCAGTTGCTTAGGTGTAATATTAAAAAGCTTCATCCAGGTTGGGGGTGAGATGAGAAAGGAAGGAATTGTCATTTTCTGCTGGGATGACTGTGGGATTGCTGCTCTTCTGGCTGGACTGCTGGATGCCTTGGTGTTCTTTTGTTAGATGCCTGGAAATCCCCGACAAATACCCCTC